>NW_028136640.1:20258-46636 GCF_965140915.1 Aythya marila | reverse complement strand
CGCGCCCACGCGCCCGCCCATTGGCCGCCGCCCAGGAGCGCGCCCCGCCATTGGCTGAGCCCCGGAGCGGCGCCCGCCCCTTCTCGCCCCGCCTCCTCGCCGGAAGCCGGCGGCGAAGGCCCGCCCCGCGCGCTGATTGGCCGAGGCGGGCGGCGGCTCGCCCCCCCATTGGCGAGAGCCCTGCCTGGCCTTCTGGAATTTTCCACCCCTCCCATTGGCTGCGCCAGGTGCCAATCAGAAGGGAGAGGGGGCGGGGCTGCGGCGAGGGGGCCCCGCCCCGCGGCGAGGAGACCTCGGGAGGGGGGCGGGGATTAAACAAAGGGGCGGGGCTTAAACAAAGGGGCGGGGCTTGCACCAGGGGGCGGGGCTTGCACCAGGAGGGCCTCGTGCATCGTGCGGGGGGGCCGGGGGGGGGGATTTAAAGCCGGGACCCCCCCAAAAAGCCCCCCCAAGGCCCTCCCTGCCCATTTTTGGGGGGCGTGCAGGAATTTTGGGGGGTCACGTGACCCTTACGTGACCGTCACGTGACCCCTCGTGCAACACGACTGTGACCCCCCCTTCATATGACCCCCCCCAGCCCCCACACCCCCCCCCCCAAACCCTACGGACCCCCCCCATGCCCCTCGTGCACCCCCCCCCTCGTGCAAGCCCCGCCCCCCTCGTGCAAGCCCCGCCCCCTCGTGCAAGCCCCGCCCCCTGCCCTCACACCCCTTGCACGCGCGTGTGCCCCCCCCCCCCCCCCAGGAAGGAGGCGCCGCAGGGAAAAGGAGCCGCCGCGTTTATTTGGGGGGGCCGGCCCCTCGGGGGGGGCTTTTGCCCATTTTCGTCCTTTTTCGCCCCAAAATTTCCCCGCCGGCCCCTGGGGGAGGGGGGGGTGAAGGCACCTCGGGGGGGGGAGGGGCACTTTGGTAGGCGCGGATCCGGTTCGGGGGGGGGGGGCCCCGTCCTGTGTCCCGTCCCCCCCCCCCCTCCAGCCCTGCACCAAAATCCGCCTTTTTACCCCCAAAGCGGCGTCGGAAAAAACTAAAATCAACCCCAAACCAGCTTAAAAAAAGCCAAACTGCCCCAAAAAGGGAGGCTGGGGGGGGGGGGGAGGACCCCACAAATGTCCTTGGGGGCGGGGGGGGGCAGCCCCAAATGTCCTCGAAGCTGGGGGGGGCCCCGTGGGGGTCCCCGAAATGGGGGGGCACAAAGTGGGGGGGGCCCCAAAGTGTCCTCGTGGGGGACCCCAAAATGGGGGGGGGGGCCCAAAGGGGGGGGGGGGCCCAAAGCATCCTTATGGGCCCCCCCCCAAATTGTCCCCTAAAAGGGGGGGGTCCCCTAAATGTTCCTTAGGGGGGGGTCCCCAAATTATTCCTTGATGGGGGGGTCCCAAAATATCCCCTAAAAGGGGGTCCCCAAAATGCCCCTTAAAAGGGGGGGGGTCCCCAAAACCTTCCTTTAGGCGGACCCCCCCCCAAAGTGTTCCTTAAGGGGGGGGGTCCCCAAATGTGTCCCAAGCGGGGGGGGGGACCCCAATGCACCCCAAACTGTGGGGGGGGGCCCCAGATATCCCCTGGGGGGGGGTCCCCAAAGCGGGGCAGTCCCCAAAACGCGGGGGCGGGAGGCCGGGCCCCCCCTTCACGACCCCCCCCGCCGCTACCGTGGGGCACCCGCCCCCCCCGGTACCCCCTGGCCCCGGGGGGGGCAGCGGCGGCGGCGGGGGGGGAGGTGGGGGGGGCGGCGGGGGGGGGAAGACGGTGCGGATCCCCCCCTCGTCGGGGGGGGCCCGGAGGGGTCTCAGCGCCAGCCCCCCGCCTCCTCCCCCCCCCCCCCCCCGATTTTAGCCGCCCCCCCCCGGTGCGTGGGGGGGGGCAGCCCCCCCCCGCGCCCCCACCTCCTCCTCCTCCTCCTTTGCCAGCACCCCCCCAGCACCCCCAGGGCCAAAACCGCCGCCGCCGCCGCTCCCCCGCCGCCGCTCGGGGCAAACCGGGGGGGTGGGCGCGGGGTGGGGGGGGTCCTCGGGGTCCCCCCCGGCTCGAGCTTGGGCGCAGAGCGGGGGGGGCGCCCCGGGGGCGTCCAAAGCCGAGAGGCAGACCCGGTAAGCGGCGTGGGGCTGCAGCGCCGTCACCACGTACTCCCCCCTCTCCCCTCTCACCAGGGTCTCGGTCACCGCGCCCCCCCCGGGACGAAGCCAACTGAGCCTCAAGGACGCCCCGGGGGGGCCGGGGGCCAACGCACCTTTAGGGCCCCCCCGGGTGCCGATTGCACCCACAACCCCGCCGCCAAACCGGGGGACGCCGCCGCCGCCCCCGGTGATGCCACCACCGCGACCCCGGGTGACCCCGCGCCCTCCGGTAACCCCGCGCCCTCCGGTGACCCCGCGCCCTCCGGTAACCCCGTGCCCTGCGCTGCCCCCGGCGCCTCCGGGGCTGGGGTCCCGCAGGCGTCCATCTCCCCCCTCAACTCCCCCACCGGCAGCCCCCGCAGCCTGGCGGGGCTTGGCACAGCAGCCCCCTCACCTCCAAGCCTTGGGGCGCCCGGCGCCGCAGCCAGTCCCGCAGCCAAGCCAGGTTACAACCGCAAAACCAAGGGTTGTTCCGCAACCCCAAATGGCTCAGGCTCCCCAAATCGTCAAAAAGCCCCCGGGGCAAGGTGCTCAGGTTATTATCCGACAGGTCCAAGCGCTCCAAAAGCCTCATCCTGGCCAAAGCCCCGGGGGGACGTGGCTGATGGCGTTGGCCGCCAAGGAAAGGCGCCGCAGCCGGGCGCGGGGCAGGTTGGCCGGCGGCGCCGCCAGGGCGTTGCGCCCTAGGGAGAGCTCGCTGAGGTTGTGCAGGCGGCTGAAGGTGTCGTCGGCCATGCGTTGGTTGGCCAGCAGGTTGCCGTCCAGCACCAAGCGCCGAAGCGCCGGCAAACCCTCGAAGGCTCGCAGGGGGATGGTGTGGATGCGGTTATCGTCCAGCCGCAGCTCCTCCAGCGCCGGCGGCAGCCCCGGCGGCACGCTGCTCAGGTGGTTGCGGGAGAGGAAGAGGAGGCGCAGGCGGCGGCTCTCGGCGAAGGCGTCCTCCTCGATGCCGGCCGCCGACACCGAGTTGTCGTCCAAGTGGAGGCGTTCCAGGAGGGGGGCGCGGGCTAAAGCTCGCCGCCCGAGCCCCCGCACGTTGTTGTCCTGGAGGTGAAGCTCCCGTAAAGCCGGCGGGAGGTGAGCCGGGAGCTGCTCCAAGGCGTTGGCGTAGAGGTAAAGGACGCGGAGAGCCGGCAGGCGGCCCAACCGCGGCGGGATGCCGGAATCGCCGATTCGGTTGTTTTGGAGAAAAAGGGTGGTGGCCCCCGGGGGAGCCCCTCCGGGACCGCCGTCAGCCCCCGGTCGTTGCAGTAGACGCGGCCGCCGGCGCAGCGGCAGACGGAGGGGCAAGGGGTGCAGCCCCCCCAAATGGAAGCCAGCAGAGCCAGCGCCCAGGCCGGGGGGGCCCCGCGGGGAGGGGGGGCCATTGGGGGGGGGCCTGGAGGGGAAAAAGGGGAAATATTGGGGGGGGGGGGGGGGGAAATGGGGTGGGAGAGGAAGCCCCGCGCTGCGTGCACATGTTGGTTCCTGGGGGTGGGGGGGGGGAAGGGGGGGTACCCACCCTAAGGGACCCCCCCCCCACCATAAGGACCCCAGGGTCACCCCCATAATAAGGGACCCCACTGTCAGCCCCATAATACAGGACCCCAGTGTCACCCCCCCCCAAAAAGGAGACCCCAATGTCACCCCCATAATATGGGACCCCAATGTCACCCCCCCCTAAAAAGGAGACCCCAATGTCACCCCCATAAAAAGGGACCCCACTGTCACCCCCCCTAAAAAGGAGACCCCAATGTCACCCCCATAATAAGGGACCCCACTGTCACCCCCCCACCATAAGGGACCCCAGTGTAACCCCCACAATATGGGACCCCACTGTCACCCCCCCTCACTATAGGGGACCCCAATGTAACCCCCATAATAAGGCACCCCGATGTCACCCCATAATATGAGACCCAAGTGTCACCCCCCCCCCACTGTAGGGGACCCCCCCACCATAGGGGACCCTGGTGTCACCCCCTAATATGGGACCCCAATGTCCCCCCCTAATATGGGACCCCAACATCATCCCCATAATAAAGGACCCCAGTGTCACCCCCACAATATGGGACCCCAGTGTCACCCCCCCCACCATAGGAGACCCCAATGTCACCCCCATATTATGGCACCCCATTGCCACTCCCCCCCCCAGGACCCAGCAGCCCCCCCTATCCCATCCCAGGGGTCCTGGTGCCCCCCCAAACACCACCCTAAGAACCTCCGGGGACCCAAACCCCCCCCATAAATGTCCCAGGACCCCCCCCCCCCATAAAAGCTGCCCCCATTGGTGCCCCCCCCAGGAATCGAGGCCCCCCCCAGCGGCCCCTACCTCGGTCCTCAGGGTGCTCCTGGTGCTCGATGTCCCCGTGCGACGTCCCCGTGCCCGCCGCTGCTACCGGCTCCGGGACCCCATGGCGGCGCCGCGCGGCCGCTCCCGGGGGGGCCGGGGGGGCCGGGGCCGCTGTAATGGGGGGGGGGGGTGGTGAGCTGGGGGGCTTGCACGGCCTCGTGCAACACCCACCCTCGTGCAATGCACGTGCTTGTGCAGATGCGTGCATGCAGTAAGTGCCCTGGTGCAAGGAGCACGCTTGTGCACCACTCTCGTGCAATGCACGCTCTTGTGCAATGCAAACCCTCGTGCAATGCACTTGTGCAATGCAAACCCTTGTGCAATGCACTGTTGTGCAATGCACAGCCTTGTGTAATGCAAACCCTCGTGCAATGCACTCATGCAATGCAAACCCTTGTGCGACACACTATTGTGCAATGAACAGCCTTGTGTAATGCAAACCCTCGTGCAATGCACTTGTGCAGTGCAAACCCTTGTGCAATGCAAACCCTTGTGCAATGCAAACCCCTGTGCAATGCACTCTTGTGCAGCAACCTCCCTCGTGCAATGCACGCCCTTGTGCTACACAAGCCCTCTGCGACACTTGCGGTCATGCAGCGACTGCCCTAGTGCAACGGTCTCGTGCAACACGCTCCCTCGTGCAAGGCACGCTCCCTCTGCAATCCCCATTCTCGTGCAATGCACACCCTCGTGCAATGCACACCCTTGTGTAACGCCTGCTTGTGCACCACCCGCTTGTGCAATCACCATTCTCATGCAAGTCACGCGTGCAACGACCGCCGTTGTGCAACGCGCACCCTCGTGCAACGCGCACCCTCGTGCAACGCACATCCTTGTGCAACACCCGTGCAACACGCGTGCCCTCGTGCAACACGCGCCCTCGCACAGCTCCGTGCACCCCACCCTTGAATGCCCCCCCCCCGGATGTGCCCCGTGCTCCCCCAGGTGCTAATTAGCAGCAGCGCTAACGAACCTCCCGTCCCCTGCACTAACGAGCCCCCCCGGGACCCCCCCATCCAGCCCAGCATCCCCGGGGGGGGGCGTGACTTTGCACGAGGACACTTGTGCGAGGCCCCTGGTGGGGTGAGGGCGGGGGGGGCACGGTGCTAATTAGCGGCAGCTCATTAGGGATCCCCCCCCCCCCCCCAGCCTAGGGCCTTTGTGCCCCCCTCGGGACCCCCTTGCGTCAGCCGCAGCCTCGCACGAGGGCTCACGGGGGGGGGGGGGAAACTGAGGCACGCCCCCCCTGCCCCCCCCCCCATTTCAGTGCCCACCCCCACAATATCAGGACCCCCCCGCAAAAGTTGGGACCCCCCCCCTCAGTTTCAGGACCCTCCCCTTAATAATGGGACCCCCCCATCAATGTCTGGACCCCCCCTGCCCCAATATTGGCACCTACCCCCAATAAAAGGACCCCCCCCAATAAAAGGACCCCCCCCCAATAAAAAGACCCCCCCCAATAAAAGGACCCTCCCCCCCCAGTGTCAGCACCCTCCCCTTAATAATGGGACCCTCGCTCAGTGTCAGGACCCCCCCCTCAATCTCAGGACCCCCCCCTCAATATCAAGACCCCCCCCTCAATCTCGTCCCCCCCCCCCCCCAATATCAGAACCCTCCCAATAGAGGATCCCCCCCCCAGTGTCAGGACCCCCCTCAATATAACCCCCCCCCTAGTTTCAAGACCCCCCCCTTAATATCGGGACCCCCCCTTCAATATCGGGACCCCCCCTCAATATCGGGACCCCCCCCGATATCAGCCCCCCCCCTTTAAAACCCCCATACCCTGGTGGGGGGGGGTCCCCTTCTCTGCCCCCCCCCAGCTCCCTGGAGCATCCCTATGAGCTGGGGGGGTCCTAGGGGAGGGGGGGGGGTCCTGGGCCTTTTTGGGGGGGTCCTGGAGGTTTGGGGGGGGGCCTATTTTTTTTTCTGGGGGGGGGGGGTCCCGGGGCCAAAGGAGGGGGGGCCGGGGGGGCTCTCTGGTGGCTGGAGCCGGGGGGGGGCCGGGCCCTGCTGTCCCCCCCCGGTGCTGGAGGGGGGGATTTTGGGGTGGGGGGGGGCTCCGAGGGGGGGGGAGGGGCTGAATGGGGGGGTCCGGGGGGGGTCTGGGATGGGGGGGGGGCGGGGAAGGGTAGAGGAAGGGGGGGGGGGGGCGCTGGGTCCTTGGAGCATCACTGGGAGGAGGGGGGCGGGGGGGGCCCGGGGGGGTCTGGGGGAGGTCGGGGGGGTCCGGGGGGGTCCGGGGGGGGGTCTCCAAGGGGGTCCCCGGTGCTACAAGGGGGGGGGGGGCCGGTTCCCGTCCATCCCCGCAGCCAGAACATCCCTGGGGGGGGGGGGGGGGAGGAAGGAGGGGGGTGATGGGGGGCGGGGGGGGGTCCGGGGGGGGGTCTTGGGTTGGGGGGGGGGGTCCGGGGGGGGGCTTTTACCGGGCTCGGGGCCGGGCGGCGCGGTCCGGGCCCGGTGCTGGCGGCGGCGGCTGCGGGCGTGGGAAGGCGGCGGGGAGGGGGGGGGGGAGGGGGGGGGGGGCAGCGCCGCCTCCCGGTGCGCGGGGGGGGGGGTGGGGGGGGAAGAGCCCGGGGGGGGGGGGGGGGACGGACCCTGGGGGTTTGGAGGGGGGGGGGAGGAAGGGATGGGGAGGGGATGGGGGGGGCAGGGAACACCCAACGGGCAGCGGCATCGGGCGGGGGGGGGGCTCCGAGGGGGGAGCGGGGCTTGCACGGGGCGTGCAAGGGGTGTGCAAGGGGGTTGCACGGGGCTTGCACGAGGTTTGCACGAGGTTTGCACGGGGTTTGCACGGAGCTTGCATCCCCTTTGCACAGGGCTTGCACCAGGCTTGCACCTGCTTTGCACAGGGTTTGCACAGGGCTTGCACGAGGCTTGCACGAGGTTTGCACGGGGCTTGCACAGAGCTTGCATCCCCTTTGCACAGGGCTTGCACGAGGCTTGCACCTGCTTTGCACAAGGCTTGCATCTCCTTTGCTTCCTTTGCAGGAGGCTTGCACAGGGTTTGCACAAGGTTTGCACGGGGCTTGCACAAGGTTTGCACGAGGTTTGCACGGAGGTTGCATCCCCTTTGCACAGGGCTTGCACAAGGCTTGCATCTCCTTTGCACGGGGCTTGCACCTCCTTTGCCTCCTTTGCAGGAGGCTTGCACAGGGTTTGCACAAGGTTTGCACGGGGCTTGCACAAGGTTTGCACGAGGTTTGCACGGAGGTTGCATCCCCTTTGCACAGGGCTTGCACAAGGCTTGCATCTCCTTTGCACGGGGCTTGCACCTCCTTTGCTTCCTTTGCAGGAGGCTTGCACAGGGTTTGCACCTGCTTTGCACGGGGCTTGCACAAGGACTCACAATGGGCGTGCACAGGGCCCCCAGGGGGCACCGCAGGGGTGTGCACGGAGCCCCACAGGGCTTGCACGAGGGCTTGCACAAGGGGCTGCTGCTCCTCTGCTCCCCAGGGGCACTTTGGGGGCTCCCAGGGGCAGTTTTGGGGCTGGGGGGGGGCAGTTGGGGGTCCCAGGGGGCAGCAGCACGTGTGCAAGGGCCGTGCACGGGTGTGCAAGGACTGCTTATGGGGGGGGGCACGGTTACACGAGGATATCTTGCACAAGGACCACGTCTTGCATGAGGACATCTTGCAGAGCTTTCCTTGCACAAGGACTGTCCCTCGTGCCTGTCCTCTTGCACACGCGTGTGGCAGGCAGAGCAGGGTCCCCCCGCCCCCCCCATTTCTCCCCCCCCCCCCCAATAAAAACGTGCAACGAGTTTTGGGCCGCGTCTTTATTCAGGAACCAGAGGGGGGAGGGGAGGGGGCGTGCAAGGCTGCACGAGGAGGGGGGAGGGGGCTGAGAGCCTCATGGGACTCGTGCAAGGCCGCACGAGGGCCGTGCAAGGCTGGAAGGGGATTGCACCGGCAGCAACGTCGCACGAGGCCCTCGTGCACCCACTGGAGGGTCCGCGGGTGCTCGTGTGAGGCCGTGCAAAAGCCCCCAAGGAGGAGAGGCTCACACGAGGCTGGTGCAAGGCTCACACGAGGCTGGTGCAAGGCTCGCACAAGGATGGTGTGAGGCTCACACACACGAGGCTTGTACGATGCTCACACGAGGCTGGTGCAAGGATACCATGAGATTCACATGAGACTGGTGCAAGGCTCACACGAGGCTTGTGCAAGCCTCACACTAGGCTCGTGCAAGGCTCCCACGAGGGCCCCTGAGAAGGGGAAGCTCCCACGAGGCTGGTGCAAGCCTCCCACGAGGCTCACACGAGACTGGTGCAAGGCTCACACGAGGCTTGCACGATGCTCACGCGAGACTGGTGCAAGGCTCCCACGAGGCTCACGCGAGACTGGTGCAAGGCTCACACAAGGCTCGCACGAGGCTGGTGCAAGGCTCACACGAGGCTCGTGCAAGCCTCACACTGGGCTCGTGCGAAGCCCACGAGGCTCGTGCGAAGCCCCCCAAGTAGGAGAGGCTCCCACGAGGCTCCCCCGAAGGCTCCCGCGAGGCTGGTGCGAGAGGCTCACGAGGCTCGTGCCAGGCTCCCCCCGCGGCTCGTGCGAGGCCCGTGCAAGGCTCCCCCGAGGCCGAGCTCACTTGTAGAGGATGTCGTAGTGGCCGGGGCGGTAGAGGAGGCAGACGCGGGGCTGGGAACCCTCGGGGAAGACGTGGGGGTTGGTGGCGCCGCCCTCGCCCCGGTCCATGTACTCCACCAGCACCGGCACCTGCAGCGCCCGCGCCAGGGCGATGATGTGGATGTGGTCGCTCTCCTTGCACATGGGTTCCACCTCCTGCACGAGGGGCACAAGGGGAGAGGGTGGGGACGGTGGGCGAGGGGGGTGGGAGGGGGTGGGGGGCGGTGGGAGGGGGTGGGAGGGGGTGGGAGGGGGGATAAGGGGAGGGGAAGGCTGTGAAAGGAAGGGGGAAGGGGTGCAAGAGCAGTGGGAGGGGCAGTGGGGGACGTGCAAGGCCGTGCAAGGGCCACTGGGGGACGTGCAAGGCCGTGCAAAGCCGTGCAAGGGCCATTGGGGGATGTGCAAGGCCGTGCAAAGCAGTGCAAGGGCCATTGGGGAACGTGCAAGGCCGTGCAAAGCCGTGCGAGGGCCACTGGGGGATGTGCAAGGCCGTGCAAAGCCGTGCAAGGCCATTTAGGGGCTGTGCAAGGCTCAGCAGAGCCATGTAGGGGCCGTGCAAAGCCGTGCAAGACCATTTAGGGATCGTGCAAGGCTGTAGAAAGCCGTGGAAGGTCTGTGCAAAACCATTTAGGGGCCGTGCAAGGCTGCAGAAAGCCGTGCAAGGGCCGTGCAAGGGTCGTGCAAAGCCGTGCAAGACCATTTAGGGGCCGTGCAAGGCTGCAGAAAGATGTGCAAGGGCCGTGCAAGGCTGTACAAAGCCACGCAGGGGCCGTGCAAAGCCGTGCAAGGCCATTTAGGAGCCATGTGAAGCTGCACAAAGCTGTGCAAGGGCCGTGCAAGGCCATTTAGGGGCCGTGCAAGGCCGCAGAAAGATGTGCAAGGGCCGTGCAAGGCTGCAGAAAACGACGTAGGGGCCGTGCAAGGGTCGTGCAAAGCCGTGCAAGGCCATTTAGGGGCTATGTGAGGCTGCACAAAGCTGTGCAAGGGCCGTGCAAGGCTGCACAAAGCCACGCGGGGGCCGTGCAAGGGCCGTGCAAAGCCGTGCAAGGCCATTTAGGGGCCGTGTGAGGCTGCGGAAAGCCGTGCAAGGCTGCACAAAGCGACGTAGGAGCCGTGCAAGGGCCGTGCAAGGCTGCACAAAGCCACGCAGGGGCCGTGCAAGGGCCGTGCAAGGGCCGTGCAAGGCCTTGCACGGATCGGGGGGGGTGCACAAACCTGCTGGCAGAACTCCTTGATGCTGCGGCCGCCCTCGAGGAACTGCTCGAAGAAGCGGCGGTGGCGCTGGAGGCAGCCCGAGGTGAGCAGGCGCAGGTAGACCACCAGGTAATCCGACGTGCCCGGCTCGTTGAAGGCCGCCAGCAGCTCGGGCAGCGGCACGCGGCGCTCCACGCGCTCGATCAGCTCCATGAACTGCGGGGGGGGCACGTTATAGGGTCACAGGGGGGGTTATGGGGTCAGACAAATCGTTATGGGGTCACGGGGGGGGTTATGGGGTCACGGGGGGGGTTATGGGGTCAGACACAGCTTTATGGGGTCAGACACACCACTATGGGGTTAGACATCATACGCTCGATCAGCTCCATGAACTGCGGGGGGGGCACGTTATAGGGTCACGGGGGGGGTTATGGGGTCAGACACATCGTTATGGGATCACAGGGGGGGTTATAGGGTCACACACTGTTAAGGGGTCACACTCTCCACGCGCTTGATCAGCTCCATGAACTGCGGGGGGGGCACGTTATAGGGTCACATGGGGGGTTATGGGGTCACGGGGGGGGTTACGGGGTCAGACTCATCGTTATGGGGTCACGGGGGGGGTTACGGGGTCAGACACGCCACTATAGGGTCACACATTGTTAAGGGTTCATACTCTCCACGCGCTCGATCAGCTCCATGAACTGCGGGGGGGGCACGTTATAGGGTCACAGGGGGGGTTATGGGGTCAGACAAATCGTTATGGGGTCACACACAGCTTTATGGGGTCAGATGGGGGGTTATAGGGTCACACAGGGGGGGTTATGGGGTCACGGGGGGGTTATGGGGTCACACACATCATTATGGGGTCACGGGGGGGGTTATGGGGTCAGACTCATCGTTATGGGGTCACGGGGGGGGTTACGGGGTCAGACACGCCACTATAGGGTCACACATTGTTAAGGGTTCATACTCTCCACGCGCTCGATCAGCTCCATGAACTGCGGGGGGGGGCATGTTATAGGGTCACAGGGGGGATTATGGGGTCAGACTCATCGTTATGGGGTCACAGGAGGGGTTACGGGGTCAGACACACAGTTATGGGGTCAGACACACCGTTACGGGGTCACACAGGGGGCTATGGGGTCACACACTCCACGCGCTCGATCAGCTCCATGAACTGCGGGGGGGGCACGGTGTGGGGTCACGGGGGGGGTTATGGGGTCACGGGGGGGGTTATGGGGTCAGACAAATCGTTATGGGGTCACAGGGGGGGTTATGGGGTCAGACACAGCTTTATGGGGTCAGACACACCACTATGGGGTTAGACATCATACGCTCGATCAGCTCCATGAACTGCGGGGGGGGCACGGTGTGCGGTCACGGGGGGGGGTTATGGGGTCACAGGGGGGGTTATGGGGTCAGACACATCATTATGGGGTCAGATGGGGGGTTATGGGGCCACATGGGGGGGTCACACGTGCCTTTATAGGGTCACACACACCATTACGGGGTCACACGTGGCATCATGGGGTCACACATCCCACTGTCCCCCCCATATCCCCAGTGTCCTCCCAGTATCCCCAGTGTGGCCCCCAGTGTCCCTCCAGTGTCCTCTGCCATGTCCCCAGTGCGCCCCGTGTCCTCCCAGTGTCCCCCCAGTATCCCCACCATGGCCCCAGTCCCCTCCCAGTGTTCCCCACCCCGTCCCCAACATCCCCAGCATACCCCCAGTGTCTCCCAGTCCCCCCAGTGTCTCCCAGTCCCCCCTGGTGCCTCCCCAGTGCCTCCCAGTCCCCCCCTAGTGTCCTCCCAGTGTCCCTCCAGTGTCTCCCCAGTATCTCCCATTCCGCCCAGTGTCCCCCCAGTGCCTCCCAGTCCCCCCAATGTCCTCCCAGTGCTCCCATAGTGTTCTCCCAGCATCTCCCTGTCCCCCCCAGTCCCCCTCCAGTGCCTCCCCAGTGTCTCCCATTCCCCCCAGTCCCCCGCAGTGTCACCCCAGTCCCCTCCCAGTCCTCCCCAGTGCTCCCATAGTGTCTCCCAGTACCCCCTGGTGCCTCCCCAGCATCTCCCAGTCCCCCCCAGTATCTCCCACTCCCCCCAGTGTCCCCCCCAGTGCCTCCCAGTGCCCCCCAGTACCCCCCCCACCGTGTTGTGGAAGTCCTCGATCGTGAACTCGGTGAAGCCCTGCGCCACCAGCTCGTCCTTGCTGCGCGCCGAGATCTCCTTGAACCTGGGGGACAAAACGGGTGGCACCGCGCCTCGGGGGGGGGCTGGGGGGACACGGGGGAAGGGGACGGGGTCCCGGGGGGGGGGACAAGGGGGGGGCCACGCACCGCTGCAGCTCCTGGCCGTCCTCCAGCAGGGCCTCGAGGTGCGCGAAGCCGAAGGCGCGGTAGAAGCAGTTCCCGTCCGGCCGCGTCTTGCGGATGTAGGAGTACTTCTGGAGCAGGTCCTGGGGGAAAAAAGGGACATTTCGGGACATTTGGGGACATTTCGGGACATCTGGGGACAGCCCCAGGGGATGGCCCGGGGTTTTGGCCTCCCAGTGCCAGACCAGTAACCCCGAAAGCTTCCCAGTGCCAAATTGATGCTCCCAATGCCTTACTAGTGCCCTCCCAGAGCCTCCCAGTGCCAAACCAGTAACCCCTGAAGCCTCCCAGTGCCTTACTATTGCCACCCCGCAGCCTCCCAGTACCGTACTGGCGCCCCCCAGAGCCTCCCAGTGCCAAACCAGTAACCCCCAAAGCCTCCCAGTGCCAAACCAGTAACCCCCAAAGCCTCCCAGTGCCAAACCAGTAACCCCTGAAGCCTCCCAGTGCCAAATTAGTGCTCCCAGTGCTTTACTAGTGCCCTCCCAAAGCCTCCCAGTGCCAAACCAGTAACCCCCAGAGCCTCCCAGTGCCAAACCAGTAACCGCCCAGTGCCGTACTGGTGCCCACCTTGATCTTCTGCTGGTAGATGTGGTCGTCCTGCGCGTACTCCTTGTAGAGCACGGCCAGCTCCAGCCGCTCCGACACCAGCGGGTTCTGCACCGCGATCTGGGGGGGGTTAATTAATGAGGGAGGGGGTTAATTAGCGAGGAGGGGGGTTAATTAGCAAGGGGGGGGGGGTTAATTAGCCCCCCCCCAATTAATTGGGGCGCTCACCTCCTGCTGGATGCGGTCCTGCTGGGCCATGATGGCCTCGTCGTAGGCCAGGCAGTTGACGCCTGGAGGGGGGGAAATATTTAGGGACCCCCCCCAAAAAATATTGGGGGGCTTTGGGGGCCTATAGGGGACCTGTAGGGGGCTTTGGGGGATCTATAGGTTATTTAGGAGGCCTATAGGGGGCTTTGGGGACCTATAGGGGATCAATAGGGGGCCTTAGAGAACCTATAGGGAGCTCTGGGGGATCTATAGATTATTTAGGGGGCCTATAGAGAGCTTTGGGGACCTATAGGGAGCTTTAGGGGATCCATAGGGGGCCTTAGAGGACCTGTAGGGGGCTTTGGGGGATCTATAGGTTATTTAGGAGGCCTATACGGAACCTATAGGAAGCTTTAGGGGATCCATAGGGGGCTATGGGGGCCTATAGGGGATCTATAGGGGGCCTTAAAGGACCCGTAGAGACCTTTGGGGGATCTATAGGTTATTTAGGAGGCCTATAGGGGGCTTTGGGGACCTATAGGGGATCTACAGGGAGCTTTAGGGGCCTATAGGGGGCCTTAGAGAACCTGTAGGGGGCTTTGGGGGATCTATAGATTATTTAGGAGGCCTATAGGGAGCTTTAGGGCATCCATAGGGGGCTTTGGGGGCCTATAGGGGATCTATAGGGGGCCTTAAAGGACCCGTAGAGACCTTTGGGAGATCTATAGGTTATCTACAAAGCCTATAGGGGGCTTTGGGGGATGTATAGGCCTACAGGGGACCTATAGGGTCTTCGTGGGGCCTACGGGGGGCTCCCTAAGGCCTTTGGGGGCCTATAGGGGCCTATAGGGACCCGTAGGGGGGTTCCCAACCCCCCCCCCGGGCCCCCTCCCGCCGGCTCCTCCCGGGGCCGGGCGCTGCGGGCGGTTCGGGGCCCGAGGGTCCCGGGGGGCTCCGTTACCGTCCGCGTCGCCGCCGAGCGGCTCCGGCTTCTGCTGAGGCTCCTCCGCCGCCATCTTCCGCCGCAGCCCCGCCCCGCGTAGCTCTTCCGGGGCACCGGCGGCCGCCGCGACAACTTCCGGGGCACCGGCCGCCCCGCCGGAAGCGGGGACGTAGCAACGGATCCCGCACCGGGGGCCCGCCCCCTAGCAACCGCAACGGGGAGGAGCCCCGCCCCTAGAAGGCCACGCCCCTAGCAACCATACTGGGTGAGGGGGAGCCACGCCCCTAGCAACAGGGCCCTCCCCTTAGCAACGGTCTTGGAGGCGGGGATGACACCGCCCCTAGCAACAGACCACGCCCCCTAGCGACCAGAAGAGGTCGGTGGGGCCCCGCCCATAGGGCTGACCCCTCCCCCTAGCAACAAGACCACACCCCCTAGCAACCAGACCTCCCCGGCAACCAGACCACACCCCCTAGCAACCGGATCCGCCCCTAGCAACCGGGGCTCCCTCAGCCCCCAGCCCCCTAGCAACGGGCCGGGAAGCTGGCCGTGACGTCATCTGATGACCTCACAGCCCCCCCCCCGAGCCCCCGGTGTCCCCCCCGAGCCCCAAGGTGGCCCCCCGAGACCTCCGGTGCCCCCCGGTACCCCCCTCCGAACCTTCCAGTGCTCCCCCGAGCCCCACGGTGCCCCCCTGCTCCCTCAGGTGCCCCCCCCCGAGCCCCCGGTATCCCCCAGGACCCCAAAGTGTTTCCCCCGCACCCTCCGGTGTCCCCCCGGTCCCTCCGGTGTCCCCCCCGGTGCCCCGGTGACGGACAGAAGCGGGAGAACATCAGCGGCCTTTATTAGGGCGCGGGGCCTGCACGGCCCGGGGGCGCTGGTCCCGTTCCTGGTCCCATTCTTGGTCCCATTCTTGGTCCCGGTGCTGGTCCCGGTTCCGGTTCCGGTTCCCGGTGCGGGTCCCGGTTCACTCCCGCTTCTTGTAGTCCTCCAGGTGCGCCAGCACCCAAGCGGCGGGGCCCAGGCACACGGCGAACATAGCGGCGAAGCCGGCGACGGTCTCCTGCGGGCACAGCAGCGGCGTCAGCGGGAGGCAAGGTCACCCCGCCCGGCACCCCCCGCCCCGAGCCGCTGCCCCCGCGCTCACCGCGGGCCCCAGAGGATCCTGCGGAGGCCCCGTGACGAGGCCGCGCTGGGCCGGGCCGGGCCGGGCCGCGGGGCGCAGCAGGGAGCGGGCCAAGCGAGCGGCGAGCGGCATGGCGACGGCGGCGGGGATGCGGCGGAAGTGACGTTTCTCGACTCGCTTCCGGGGAGGAGTCAAGAGGCCACACCCTCTTGCCGCTAACCACGCCCCCTAGTCGGAGCCCTCCGCTGTAAGCCCCGCCCATAGGGGCCAGCCCCTGAGCCCCAGGGCATGCCGGGAGTTTTCTTTCATTGCTCAGGGCGCTGCCGCGGGGGCTGCTGGGAAATGTAGTCCTGCGTCTGCCCCCGGGGAACTGGGGCGAAGTGGTGCAAACTGGTGGGAACTGGGGAGTTATCCCGGCAAAACCAGTCCGTTTATTCCTCGTGAACAATTTATTTGTTACGTACAAACCGAAGCGATCAAAAAAAGGGGGAGTCCGTGGCTGCCCTGGGGCAGTAGAAACAGCACCGGAAAACATCCGAAACGGGCAAAAACCCTCCTTGTGCCCCAAAATATGAGCTCTGTCCCCCCAGCACAGGACCTCCCCACTGCAGGGAGGGGACCAGAACCACCCCTTTCAGCACCCAATCCCTGGGGGTCACAGTAGGGTGACACCGGGGGGCACAGCCAGGCCGGACACCCATACGCGGCGCAGAGTGATGAGCTCACTTTGGGGTAAAAACCTTCAGATTTGGGTAAATCCGTGGCGGGGAGGGTTGGGGCTCAGTGGCAGCAGCCCCCGCAGTGCCCCCCGGGGTGCGCGTGCTGGCTCTCGCCGAATTTGGTGCGTCGGCTGAGGATCTCGTAGGAGCAGTCGTCCCCGCAGCAGCCCGAGACGCTGGGCGAGGTGTCGTCGATGTCAAACCTGGGGGGGGGAAAAGGAGGTAAAAAAAATGGGGTGGGGGGGTCAAAAAAATAAGGTGGGGGGGGCAGCAACACCCCCAGAACCCCCCTGACAACAATATAGGGGGATAGAAAGGGTGGGCTGCCTGCCACGCGAAGGGGGGGGGGCGGAGAGGTGACCCCGACAGGCACAAATTGGGGGGGGGGGGACGTGGAAAATAAAAAGGGGGGGGTGAAAATAAAAAGGGGGGGGAAATGGGGGGGCTGCGGGGGCACCCGGACACCCACCTCCGGCAGCCGGGCAAGCACCAAACCCTTCACGTCGCCAGCGCGCTGCAAGAGGGGCGTGAGCAGCGGGTTACGGAACCCCCCCTCCCCCAAAAAAGAGAGGGGGTGCCCCCCCCCGGGGGGAAAAGGGATGGGAAATGGGGTGAAAACTGAAGGGTTTGGGGTTTTTTTTACTTACTGTAAGGCGTCCCGGAAGAAGTGGTAGGCGCCGTGGTTGTGTTTGAACACCGTCAGCATCACCTTCTTCATCTGGGTGCTGTAGGGGGGAAAAAAATGGGGTAAAAGGGGGGAAAAAAAGCCCTGAAAACCCCGCTTTTTGCCCCAAAAAGCTGCTGTCACCTGTTGGCCACCAGCTGTAGGATCTGTAGGAGGAATTTGCCCAGCCCTCGCCGGCGCACCCGGCTCTCCAGCTGCACCTCATAGCTGCGGGGATGAGAACCCCAAATCACCACCACAGCCCCGTTTCCAGGGTTTTTTGCCCCATTCCCAGCCCCCTTTACCCCCCTTTCCAGCCCTTTCTGCCCCTTTTTGCCCCGGCCCCCTTTCCAGCCCCCTTCTTGCTCCATTTCCAAGCCCTTTCTGCCCCATTTCTGAGCCCTTTCTGCCCCAGCCCCCTTCTTGCCCCATTCCCAGCCCCCTTCCACTCCTTCTTGCCCCATTTCCGAGCCCTTTCTGTTCCTTTCCACCCCTTTTTGCCCCAGCCACCTTCTTGCCCCATTACACCCCTTTTTACCCCATCCCCAGCCCCTTTCTGCCCCATTCCCAGCCCCCTTCCACCCCTTCTTGCCCCATTTCCGAGCCCTTTCTGCCCCAGCCCCCTTCTTGCCCCATTCCCAGCCCTTTTCCACCCCTTTTTGCCCCATTCCCAGCCCCTTTCCACCCCTTTTTGCCCCAGCCCCCTTCTTGCCCCATTACACCCCTTTTTGCCCCAGCCCCTTTCTGCCCCTTTTTGCCCCATTCCCAGCCCCCTTCCACCCCTTCTTGCCCCATTTCCGAGCCCTTTCTGCCCCAGCCCCCTTCTTGCCCCATTCCCAGCCCCTTTCTTCCCCTTTTTCCCCCATTCCCAGCCCCTTTCTTCCCCTTTTTGCCCCATTCCCAGCCCCTTTCTGCCCCCTTTCCACCCCTTTTTGCCCCAGCCACCTTCTTGCCCCATTACACCCCTTTTTACCCCAGCCCCAGCCCCTTTCTGCCCCATCCCCAGCCCCCTTCCACTCCTTCTTGCCCCATTTCCAAGCCCTTTCTGCCCCAGCCCCTTTCTTGCCCCATTCCCAGCCCCTTTCTTCCCCTTTTTGCCCCATTCCCAGCCCCTTTCTGCCCCCTTTCCACCCCAGCCCCCTTCTTGCCCCATTCCCGAGCCCTTTTTACCCCATCCCCAGCCCCTTTCCACCCCTTTCTGCCCCCTTTTCCACCCACCAGTAGAGCACCTCTTCCCCGCACTCCACGTCGAAGCGAAAATGGGAGAAGGCGACGGGGCCGGCGGCGGCGTCGCGGGCGATGAGGTACCAGGCGCGGTCGTCCACCAACTCCTCCCTCTTCTCCCTCTCCTTCCAGCCCCACTCGCTCTGCTCGTACCTGCGGGGAAACACCCCCCCGGGGGGCCCCCCCCCTCCTCCTCGGTTTTTGGGGCAAAACACGGGGGTTTCGGGGCTGGCAGGGGGGCGCACTTACAGCGTCTGCATGTTGCTCTTGGTCAGCTCGAAAGCCCACTCCAGGGTGGCCGGCTCCAGGCGGGCGCCGCGCCGGCACTCGATGGAGACATCGAGGCTGGGAAAAAGGAAAAAGGGGGTAGGGGGGAGGAAAAAAAGCACCGTTGACCCCCCCACGGCACCGGCGGCAGCACCACGGTTTTGCCAAACCCGGGGGGGGGGGGCACTCACCCGTTGCGGTCGTATTTCTTGAACACCGGGAAGGCTTCGAGGGGGTCTTCGAGCTGGGAGGAAGCAAACAGCGCCCCAAAAAATTGAAGGGGGGGCAAGGTTTGCTCGCCGCAGGGTTGATTTTGCCCTTTTTGGCCCCGTTTTGAGGCTGGGGGTGCTCACCTTGTTGGCTGCCTCCACCTTGGCGCAGACGGCATCCATCGCCGCCCGCTCCTCCAGGCGTTTCTGCTTCTTCTCCTTGGCCTTGCTGGATTTCCTCTGCAGGAGGAGCAGAAAAAGGTGATTTTGTGCTAAATCCGCACTTTTTTAACATGAAAATCCCCGCCCAGCAGGAACACAAGAATCCCAACAAGAGATAAGGCATAAAACAGCCCCCGGGGAAAGAAAAATCAGCAATTAACAGCGGGCTGACAAAGCTGAGCTCACCCAAACCCCCTCACAAATAAAAAAAAAAAGTGTGTTTTGGGGAAGAAAAGTGTGTTTTTTGACAAAAACATAGGCAGAGGGGGGACACAGCAACAGGCTGAACCCCACAAATCACCTCGGAGCAGGACAAGAACTTCTTTTTGTGTCCCAATCCCTGCCCGATGGGAAATTTGTGAGGTTTCCCCCCAAATCTTTGGTTGTGTGATAAAGCATGCAGTGGAACACGCAGAATTATCCCTTTTTATTATTATTTTTTTTAATTTCTGTTTTTATTTCTGCTACTGGTTAAAAGCTCCCTGTTGAAGATAATCCAAAACCAGGCCGTTTTCCCCCAAAACCCTGGCAATTTCTCCCCCCCCCAAGCCCTGCCGGCATCACCTCAGGATCCCCAAATGACCTCAGATTTCCATAGGAAAAAGAGTCCCCGGGCTTTATCTCCATGAAAGCTACCCCAAAAAAGGCAAAAACAGGATTTTACAATACTCTGCCTGCCGGTGTGCATGCGGTGAGTGTGGGGTGGGGCGAGCCCTTCCCCTAAATAACCCCCCCACACACACACAGTTTGGGGAACTTCAGGTGGTTTCGGTGTTTTTCCTCAGCGCTCGCTGCCGGCTGGGACAGAGGCTCCAAAACCTCTGGTATTGGGTCATTTTGGGGAGAAAGGTGCAGTTTTTCCACCGCGAGGGAGAAAATCACCCCATTTCCCAGCAGTTTGCAGCCACATTTGGGTAAAACGGGGGGGGGGCAATGTCGCCAAGGGTCCCTGCAGAGTCCCATAGAGCCCCCATAGCCCCTCGGAGATGCCCTAAAACCCCTCAAAATGACCCAAATCCCCTTAAAGGGACTACAAACACCCCCAGAGAGCTCCAAGTCCCCTCAGAGAAGCCCCCTAAGCCCCTGAAAGACCCCAAATCCCTCAGAAGGCCTCAAATCCCCTCAAGGATGTCCCAGAGCCCCTCAAAGGGACTCCAATTCCCTCAGAAACACCCCCAAACCTCTCAAAAAGCCCCAAATCCCCTTAAAGGGACCACAAGCATCCTCAGGCAGTCCCAAATCCCCTCAGAGGAGCTCCAAACTCCCCAAAAGGCCCCCATTTCCCTCAGAGATGCCCTAACCCCCCTCAAAAGCCCCCAAATCCCCTCGGAGAAGCACCCGAAACCCCTCAGAGGCACCAAATCCCCTCAGGAATGCCCCGGAGCCCCTCGAGAAGCCCCCAATCCCCTCAGAAACACCCTGAAACCCTCTCAAAAGCCCCCAAATCCCTTCAGAGGCGCCACCAAAACTCCTCAAAGGCCCCAAACCCCCTTCAGGGGTGCCCCAGAGCCCCTCGAGAAGCCCCCAACCCCCTCAAAAAAGCCTCAAACCCCCTCAAAAGGCCCCAAACTCCCCCCGCTTCCCCGCTCCAGGCCCCTCCACCGCCCCGCTCACCCCCATAGCGGCGCCGAACGGGGCCACGGCAGCTCCTGACGGCGCGGGTGCCCGGGGGGCTCTGAGGGGCCGCGCGGGGAGCGCGCCCTATTTATAGGGGGGGGAGGGGCGCGGGGCGCGCGAGCCTGCGGCCGGCCGGGGACACTGCGCCTGCGCAGAGCCCGCGCGGGGCGGGAGGGGGGCCAGCGGGGGAGAGCTGCGCGCACGCGCCTTGTCAACAGATGAGCCCGGCCTCGTCGTGCGCATGCGCGGAGGGGGGAAGAGGGGCGGGGCTGGGGGGCGGTGCCAACGGTCGTGCGCGTGGCGGCGCCGCGAGGCGCGAAGGCAGGCGGGCGCTGATTGGCTGAGGGGGGCTTGGGCGGGAAGGCGGCGAGGCCACACCCTGCGCTGAGGGGAGCCGGCCTCAGAACGGCCCCAGAGGGGGCCCGAGGCACTGCCCACCGCGCTGCCCCGCGGCCGCCTCACAGCGGCCCCACAGCGCTGCCCCGCGGCGATGGGCTCCAGCCGGACCCCCCCGCCTGCCCCCCGTGCCCTTTGCGGCGGTGAGCAGCCCCACAGCAGGGGGCGGGAGGTGTGGGGCAGCCCCACAGCAAGGCCTGTGGTGAGGGGAGGGCTCCTGGCTGCCCCCCAGCAGCCCCCCCCCCGAAATGGGGTCCCCATCCCCATCCCCCTCCTGCCCCACAGCGAGCCCTCGGAGGCCCTTTTGGCCTCCCCTCCCACTGTCCCCCAGCCCTTTGCCATGCTGGGGGGGGGGGGAACGAGGACACCCAGCCCCCCCCCAAGGTCACACTGTGGGGCCCACCCTATTGTCACCCCATGTCAGGACTGGGCCCCCTGTGTCCCCCACATGCCCCCCCCATATCCCCTATGTTCCCATGTCCCCCCCCCGCATCCCTGTGTCCCCCCTCATATCACCCCAATGTCCCTGTGCCCCACCACGCCCCCCCATGTCCCCACTGTGCCCCCTAATGTCCCCATGTCCCTCCCGTTTCTCCCTGTCCCCTCCCATGCCCCTGTTTCCCCCTGTGCCCCCCATGTCCATGTCCCCCCCGTGTCACCCGGTGTCCCCCCCTCATCTCCATATCCCCACCATGTCCCCGTTCCCCCCCCCGTGTCCCCCCCATTCCCCATATCCCCCTCATGTACCCGTGTCCTCCTCACCCCCATACCCCCACCGTATCCCTCCCCATGCCCCCTTGCCCCCCCCATCCCCCCCTCCCCTTGCCCCCCTCCCTCACCTCCCCCTTTATGTCCCCACATCACCTGCATCTGCCCCCCCCCCCCGCGCTCCCCCACCCCCCACCTCTTTGCACACCCCTTACACTTCCCCCCCCCACCCCCATGCCCCCCCCTTTGCCCCCCCCCCTGTGCTCACACCTCCCCGTGTCCCCACGTCACCCGTGCCCCCCCCCCCATGGTCCCTCCCGCCCCCCCCTCGCCCCCAGCCTGCCCCCGCCCGCCCTCCCGCCGCCCCCCCGCGCCGGCGGAGGGGTACGCTCGGGGGGGGGGCCGTGCTGAGGCCGGGGGAGCTGGAACTACTTTGGCACCGGCAGGCGGCGGGAGCGGCCGGCGGCGCTTTGTGTGGGCGCGGGGTGGGCTCAGGACCCCCCCACACCGCGCCCCCCCCCCCCCACACCTCCCTTTTTGGAACCCTCCCCCCCCCCCCTTCCTTCACCCACCCGGTGCCCAGCACCGCTGCACCCCCCCCCCTAAAAAAAAAAAAATAATAATAATAAAAATTAAAAGGGCTGCATCCTGCGGGCATGGGGTGTGCCGGTGCTGAGCCCTAGGGTGCTGGGGAAGGCTGGGGGGGGGGCACGCCGTGCGCCCCCCCCCTCGGGGCCGGCGATGCCCTCGGTGATGGAGAAACCCTCGGGGATCCTGTCCCGCAGCCGCGCCAAGTCGGCCGCCGGCGGCCCCCCCTCCGAGGACGAGGGCAGCGAGGACGAGCACGCGCACGGTGAGTGCCCCCCCCCCTCCCCGAAAATACACGTGCAGCACTCGGGGGACGGGGTGGGGGGGGGGCGACAAAAACGGCCCCGGGTTATATGGGGGGGGGGGAACAAAGCCCCGTCCCCCGGCCGCGGCCCCATTGTCCCCGGCCGCCGCCGCGTGTGCGCCGGCCTCCGGCTTTGTTCGCCCGCGCCCCCCCCCCCCCGGTGTCACCCCCCCCGCTGACCCCCCCCCCCACTTTTTGCTTTTTTATCCGCCCCCCCCGCAGACAGCATGATCCGCGTGGGGGCCGACTACCAGGCGGTGATCCCCGACTGCAAACCAGGTAGGGCAGGGCGGGCGCTGGGGGGGGGGGGGCCCGTTTGTATGTGTATGTGTGCCCCCCCCCCCAAAAAAAAAAAACAAACCACCCTCACCCCCGTGTCGCCCCCCAGAGAGCCCCGCGCGCTACAGCAACAAGGAGCTGAAGGGGATGCTGGTGTGGGCGCCCAACCACTGCGTCTCCGATGCCAAACGTGAGCAACACCCCCCCAGAAGGGCTGGGACCCCCCCCTGCCACCTTTAGGCCCCCCCCCGTGGTCTTTTGCCCCCCCCCATGCCTTTTCCCCCCCCCCTCAGTGGATAAATACATCGCCATGGCGAAGGACAAGCACGGCTACAACATCGAGCAGGTACCGCCGGGGCGCTCCGGGTGCCCCCCCGGCACCCGGTACCCGCTGAATCCCCCCCCCACGCCCTTCCCCGTTGCCTCTCCCCCCCCCCGGTTTTGTGTGCCCCCCCCCGCAGGCGCTGGGCATGCTGCTGTGGCACAAACACGACGTGGAGAAGTCGCTGGCCGACCTGGCCAACTTCACGCCCTTCCCGGACGAGTGGACGGTGGAGGACAAGGTGCTCTTCGAGCAGGCCTTCAGCTTCCACGGCAAGAGCTTCGCCCGCATCCAGCAGATGGTCAGCGCCCCCCCCGTGCCCCCCCCCGTACCCCCCCCCGCACCCCAAAACGCCCCCCCGGGGGGCTCCCCCTTGCCCCCAACCCGGGCAGGAGCTGCCTGAACCCCAACCCCACCCCCTTAGGCCGTGGGATGTGCCAGTCCCTGACCCCCCCCCCCGCAGCAATGACCCCCCCAGGCGGTTGTGCCACCCCCCAGCAGATTGAATGTGCCCCCCCCCCCCCCCAGCCCCCCCATAGGCCATGGGACGTGGCCCCCCCCATCTGTCCCCTGCAGGTGGCACCCCCCCCATCACCTCCCAGTCCCTCTTTTTTTGTGGCACCCCCCTATTTTTTGGGGTGCCCCCCACTTTTGGGGTGCCCCCTCCCATGTTACACCCCCCCCTGCTTTAGGGGTGCCCCCCCCTTTTAGGGCTACCCCCGCTTATTTAGGGCGACCCCCCAAGTTTTATGGATTCCCCCTCATTTTGTGATGTCCCCCAGTTTTATGGCTTCCCCCCCACTTTTATGGGTTTCCCCCATTTCATGGAGCCCCCCCATTTCATGGAGCCCCCCCATTTTATGCTGCCCCCCCCATTTTATGCTGCCCCCCCCCCTTCAGCACCACCCCTTTCCGGTGCCACCCCCAACAGCCCCACCGCTCCCCTCATCCCCACTCCTGCAGCCGGGGGGACCCCAAACCCCCTCCGACTCCCCCCAAACCCCCCCCAAGTGCCCCCCCTCACCCCCAAAGCCCCCCCCCTCACCCCCAAAGCCCCCCCCTCACCCTTTTTGCCCCCCCCCAGCTGCCCGACAAGCTGATCCCCAGCCTGGTCAAGTACTACTACTCCTGGAAGAAGACGCGCAGCCGCACCAGCGTCATGGACCGCCAGGCCCGGCGCCTGCTGGGGCGCAAGGAACGGGACGACAGGTGCCCCCCCCGACCCCCCCGAGCCCCCCCAAACTCCCCCCGACCCCCCCGAACCCCCCCAAACCCCCCCAGCCCCCCCCGAGCCCCTCTCAACCCCCATTACCCCCTCCCCTTTCCCAGCAACGACGAGATGGAGGAGCACCGCCTCACCGGCGAAGGGGAACTGGAAGCTGCCGACCCCAAAAAAGACCCTTTTTACCCCAAAAGCGGCTTGGGGGGGCGCAAGGAGGCGCAGTACCGCCACCACCCCCCGCGGCAACGCCGGCGACCCCCCCGCGGGATGCACCTGAGCCGCGAGGACGTGGCCGGCGTCACCGCCAACCCCGACCTGGGCGCCCTGGCGCTGCGGCAGCTCGACTGCCAGCTTGTCTCCCTCAAACGCCAGGTAGCTGAGCCCCAAAATAACGTGGGGGGGGACAAAAACACCCCCAAAACATTGGGGAGCCCCCCCCCGATCGCTGTGTCCCCCCCCGTGCCGCAGGTGCAGTGCATCAAGCAGATCAACAGCGGGCTGAGGCAGGCGCTGGAGGGCGGCGTGGAGGCGCTGCGGCCGCCCGAGGTGTGTTGGGGGGGGGTCGGGGGGGCTCTGTTTGTCCCCCTGTCTGTCCCTCTGTCCCCTGGGTCCTGGGGGGGGGCCCAGCGGTGGGGGTGCGGCCCCCCCGGTGCACCCCACACCCCTTTGTGTCCTGTTGTGTCCCTGGTGTCACATCATGTCCCCGTACGCCCCATTATGCCCCCACACACCCCATCACCTCGTGTCCCCCAGTGTCCCCACGCGTCTCTTCGTGTCCCCACACACCCCATAACGTCCCCACACACCCCATAACGTCCCCACACCCCATTACGTCCCCACACACCCCCTCGTGTCCTCTCATGCCCCCGCTGTCACCCCACGTCCCCACGGTGTCCCCGTGTCCCCGTACGCCCCCATCGTGTCCCATGGCATCACGCTGTGCTCTGCGGTGTCCCCCACGACCCTATAACATCCCCTGGCCGCATAGCATCCTCCAGTGTCCTGCAACCCTATAACATCCCCTGCTGTCTCCCAATGTCCCCTGGTGTCCCCTGGTCCCACATCATCCCCCTGCTGCCCCCCCAGCGTCCCCTGACCCCATAACATCTCCCGCAGCATCCCCTGACCCCATAACATCTCCCCCAGCGTCCCCTGACCCCATAGCACCCCCCAGCGTCCCACGACCCTATAACATCCCCTGGTGTCTCCCAATGTCCCCTGCTGTCCCCTGGTCCCACATCATCCCCCTGCTATCCCCCCAGCGTCCCCTGACCCCATAACATCTCCCGCAGCGTCCCCTGACCCCATAACATCTCCCGCAGCGTCCCCTGACCCCATAGCACCCCCCAGCGTCCCACTCCACCCCCTCTCCCCACAGCCCACCAGCAAATTCAGCTCCCGCTGGACCACGGACGAGCAGCTGCTGGCGGTGCAGGGTGAGTGCGGGAGGGGGCCACACCGGGGGGGTATCCCGGGAAGGTAGGGGGTGGCCCTCCCGTTATGGGGGGGCCCTCCCGTTAACCCGTTGCCCCCCCCCCGCAGCCCTGCGGCGCTACGGCCGCGACTTCCCGGCGGTGGCGGCGGTGCTGGGCACCAAGACGGCGGCGCAGGTGCGGAGCTTCGTGGCCAGCGCCCGCCGCCGCTTCGGCCTCGACCGGGTGCTGCGCGAGTGGGAGGCCGAGCGCGGCGGCGGCGGCAACAACGGCCCCCCCCCGCCGCCGCCCCCCCCGGAGGAAGAGGAGGAGGAAGACGAGGAGGAGGAAGAGGTGAGCGCCCCCCCCTCTCGCCCGCTGCCGCCCCCCGCCCGTCACCGTCGCCGCCGACCCGCCGCCTCTCCCCGCAGGTGCAGATCACGGCGGTGTCGGCGCCCCCCCCGCCGCCGCCGTCGCCCTCGCGACCCCCGCAGCCCCCCCCGCTGCTGCGCCCGGCCCTGCCCCAGCCCCCCCCGGGGCCGCCGCAGCCCCCGGGGCTGCCCCGGCCGCCCCCCCCCCCTGCAGCCGGGCCGGGCGCTGCCGCCTCGCCCGGCCCCGCCCCCGCTCGTCCGCCCCGGCCACGCCCACGCCGCCAGGCCACGCCCACCCGCCGCCGGCCACGCCCCGCCCCTTTGAGCGGCGGGGACACGCCCCCCCCTTCGAGAGACCACGCCTCCCAGCGCAGAGGGCTCGGAGGACTCCGCCCCCTCACC
>NW_028136640.1:0-20058 GCF_965140915.1 Aythya marila | reverse complement strand
GAGGCGGCCCGGGGGGGTGGGGGGGGCTGGGAGGGGGGGGAAATGGGGGTGGGAGGGGGGTAAATGGGGGGGGGCGGGGGTGTCCGGCCACGTTTGCAATAAAGGTATTTTACTAGAGAGGCTGCGTGCAGTGGCGGGGGGGGGGGGGGAACTGGGAGCACTGGGCTATACTGGGAGGGTGCTGGGGGTGATACTGGTTTATACTGGGAGCACTGGTGCGGAGGCAGCGGCTCTTTGTGGAAAGATTTTAATCTAGAACCTGGAAAATCGACAGCGAGCGCCGGCCGGGGGGGGGCGTGGGGGGGCCGGCGGTGCTGCAGCCTCCCCCCAACACCCCCCCCCCCCCCCCCCCCAAAAAAAACCCCTCCCCAGGCAGCAGCACCCCGGGGTGCCCCCCCCCGGGTGCCGCCCCGCCCCCTTCTGGGGGGGGAGGGGGGGTTCAGCAGGTCAAGGGGGGGGGCGACCCCCCCCCGGGGGGGGGGGCTGAGGAGAAGGGGGGGGGGAACCGCCCCCGGCAGCAGCAGAGCCCCCCCCCCCGCAGCGGGGCCCTTCCTGAGTGAGGGGCGGGGGCGCGGGGACGGCTCCGGGTCCCCCTCGTGGCCCTGGGGGGGGGGGGGACACACAGGGACACCCCCACGACCCCCCCAAGGCCACGGGGGGTCCCCAGGGGGCGTCCCGGTGCCCCCCCCCAAGGCCACGGGGTGTCCCCATAAGGCCACAGGGTGCCACCACGGGGCGTACCCCCCCGGGGTGTCCCCAAAAGGCTCCGGGACCCCCCACCCCATAAGGCCCGGGCCCCCCCGCGCTGTCCCCCTGTCCCCATAAGGCTCCGCGTCCCATAAGGATGGAAAGGCCCCAAAATGTCCCCGTGGGGACGGGAAGGCCACCCCAAGGCCACCCCGTGTCCCTTGGGGACCTGGGGACACCCAGGGCGTCCCCATAAGGCTCTGGGATGGCCCCGCAGGTCCCGGCCTGACCCCAAAGGTCTTGGGGACATCCCTGTCCCCAGAGCTTTTGGGGCCACCTTGACCCTACAAGACCTGGGGACATCCCCCCCCTGTCCCTAGAGACAGCCCCAGAGGTTTTGGGGCCGTCCCCGGGTCCCTGCAGGTCCAGGGGTGACCCCACAGGGCCCTGGGACCGACCCCACATCCCTGGGGGGGGGGGTCCTGGATTAACCCTGCAGCTTTTGGGGCCAGCCCCCTGACCCCAGACATTTTGGGGCCACCCCCAGCTCCCTGCAGGCCCCACTTTGTCCCCACAGCTCCGGGGTCGACCCCACAAGTCTGGGGTGCCCCCCCAGCTCCTTTAGGGCCGCCCCCAACTCCCTTTGGGGCCGCCCCCAGCTCTCTTTGGGGCCGCCCCCAGCTCTCTTTGGGGCCGCCCCCAGCTCTCTTTGGGGCCGCCCCCAGCTCCTTTTAGGGCCAACCCCAACTCCTTTAGGGCCGCCCCCAGCTCTCTTTGGGGCCGCCCCCAGCTCTCTTTGGGGCCGCCCCCAGCTCTCTTTGGGGCCGCCCCCAGCTCCTTTAGGGCCGCCCCCAGCTCCTTTAGGGGCCGCCCCCAGCTCCTTTAGGGCCGCCCCCAGCTCCTTTTAGGACCGCCCCCAGCTCCCTTCGGGGCCGGCCCCAGCTCCTTTTAGGGCCAACCCCAGCTCCTTTTAGGGCCACGGCCGCCCCCGGCTCCTTTAGGGCTGCCCCCAACTCCTTTTAGGGCCATCCCCACCTCCTTTGGGGCCACCCCCAACTCCTTTAGGGCCGCCCCCGGCTCCTTTGGGGCCACCCCCGGCTCCTTTTAGGGCCATCCCCAACTCCTTTAGGGCCGCCCCCACAGGTCCTGGGGCTGGGGGTGGGGGGGGGGGGCACCCCTACAACCGCTCCGCTCCCATCCCAACACCGCCCCCGCCGGCTCCTGGTGAACAAGACCAGGACCGGAACCGGGACCAGGACCGGGACGGGACGGGGGGAGTCCAACAAGTCCCAGTCAGCGCCCCCCGATTTGAGGAGAAGCCCCCCCAGGGGGTGTGCGGTGGGCAGGGGGCGCAGGGGGAGGGCGGCGGGGGGGGGGGGACACGCGCTCAGAGCTTGAGCTCGTTGGCCACCTTGGAGGCAATGTTCTTGAAGGCCATGGAGGTGCCGGCGATGCGCTTGAAGCGGACGCCGTTGAGCGAGAGGCGCGGCAGCTTGCACACCTCCATCTCCCACTGCACGAAGGAATCGTGGCCGGGGGCGCCGTGGGCGCAGAGCAGCACGAAACGCTCCTGCAGCTCGCAGCGGCAGCTGTTGGCGTCCAGCACCTTGCGGATCTCCCGCATCATCTCGCCCGGCTCCAAGGCGCTCGTCGTCTTCATGCTCCACGTGAAGCGCAGCGAGCGCGGTTTGGCCTCGCGACCGCCGCCCCCACCGCCGCCGCCGCTGACGCTGCCCACGACGACGCCGCCGCCGCCACCGCCGCCGAGGTCCTCGCGATCTTTGTCCACGCCCACCGGCGGTCTGCGGGGGGGGATAGGGGGAGTTAATGGGGGGGTTACTGGGATTACTGGGAGGGAAGGTGCTGGGAGAGGGAATGGGAAAGGGAAGGGATGGGGGTTACTGGGAGGGAAGCAGGAGAGGGGGTTACTGGGATTACTGGGGGGTTACTGGGAGGGGAATGGGAAAGGGAAGGGATGGGGGTTACTGGGAGGGGAATGGGAAAGGGAAGGGATGGGGGTTACTGGGAGGGAAGCAGGAGAGGGGGTTACTGGGAGGGGGTTACTGGGATTACTGGGGGGTTACTGGGAGGGAAGCTGCTGGGAGAGGGAATAGGGAGAGGGCAGGGGCATTACTGGGGAAGAGGTGAGGGGGTTACTGGGAGGGGATTACTGGGATTACTGGGCAGTTGTTGGGGGACAAGGGGGTTACTGGGATTACTGGGGAGGGAAGGGGGTTACTGGAAAAGAGGCTACTGGGAGGGGAATAGGAAAAGGGGTTTCATGGGAGGGGAATGGGAGAGGGCAGGGATAGGGGTTACTGGGGGGGGACACAGGGGTTACTGGGAGGGGTTACTGGGATTATGGGGCAGGGAAGGGGGGGTTACTGGGCAAGAAGCTACTGGGAGAGGGAATGGGGAGAGAGCAGGGGCATTACTGGGGAAGAGGTGAGGGGGGTTACTGGGATTACTGGGAGGGGAATGGGAGATAGGAGGGGGTTACCGGGAGGGGAATGGGAGAGGGGAGGGGGTTACTGGGGGGGTGTAAATGGAAAGGGAGTTACTGGGGGGGGGGGGGGAGGGAGGGGGGGTTACTGGGGGGACAGGACCCCCGGGGAGAGCACTGGGGTGCTGCAGGGGATGGGGGGGGGGGGGACCACAACCCCACAGCCACCACGGGGATGGGGTGGGGGTCCCGAGCGTTTCGTGGGGGGGTCCCTGCGGGTGTCACAGCCCCCCCCCACCCCCCCCACGGGTGCCAGCCCCCTCCCCGTGCTCACCGCAGCGTCTCCACGCGCTCCTTGCTCTCGGGCTCGTGCGGGTTCCTCGAGAAACAGAAGGGGCAGAGGTCAGCGGGGGGGGGGGACAATGGGCACGGGGGGGGGGGGCACGCAGCCCCCCTGTAACCCCCCCACGGCGAAACCCAGGCGGACAGACAGCACGGGGACAGGGGGACACGGGGACAGGCAGCCAGCGGGGGGGGGGGGGGGGGCCATGCAGGGGCCGTGCAGCGCCGAGGGTTTTTTTTTTTTTTTAAGGGGGGGGGGGTCTGGGAAAAGGGGGCAGGGGGATAAAAGGGGGGGGGGCCGGGGGGGGGGGGCTGCGGCGCCTACCTTCTGGCAAACCTGAAAGACAGATTTCTACAAAGACAAACAGAAGAGAAGGGCGGCGTTGGGAGGGGGGGGGCACAGGGCGGCGCAGCCCCCTCCCCCCCCCCCAGGACCCCTGGATGTGGGGGGGGGCCGGGTGTATGTCTGCTGCCCCCCCCCCTCGCCCCCCCCCCTTTAAACCATGGGACCCCCAAGCGGGGATGGGCTCGGAGGGAGGATCCTGGGGAGGGGGGAGAAGCAGGAGCCCCCCCCCCAAATAATGCTGTGCCCCCCCCCCCCCCAAAGCCCTGCGGCGCTTGCACCGGTGGCAGCACACAGAGGGGAGGGGGGGGCACGGGACAATGGGGTGAGGGGGGGGACAAAGGACACTGAGGGGACAGGGAGAGCCCTAGGAGGGCACGGGGGGGGGGCAGGAAGGGACTGGGGGGGGCACCTGAGGAGCCCTGTGGGGGGGGGACACAGAAGGGGGACATAAAAAGGGATGGGGGGGCCCCAAAAGGGATGAGGGTGGGGGGGGGGGCACAGAAGGAAGTGGAAGAGCCCCAAAAGGGACGAGGGGGGGACAACACAGAAGGGGGACACAGAAGGGGATGGGGGGGGGGGCAAAGGGACAAAGGGGGGGGGGACACAAAGGGGGACACGGAGGATCCCGAGGCAGCGCTGTGGGGCCACACAGGAGGAGGCAGACACCCCGATTTTTGGGGGCTGGGGAGGGGGAAAAAAATAAAAAAAAATTAAAAAAATATTAAAAAAAAAAATTTAAAAAAATATAAAATAAATAAAATAAAAAAATAAAAAATAAATAAAATAAATTAATTAATTAAAAAATAAATAATAAAAATAAAAAAAATAAAAAATAAATAAAAAAAATAAAGAGGCTTTTTTTTTTTTTGGTGGGGGGGGGGGGGGGGCAGGAAGAGACAAAGGGTGGAAAGGGGGGGGGGGGTCACAGCGGGGGGGGGGACACAGAGGATCCCGAGGCAGCGCTGTGGGGCCACACAGGAGGACGCAGACACCCCGATTTTGGGGCTGGGGAGGGGGAAAAAATTAAAATAAATTTAAAAAAAAAAGAGGAAAATAAATAAAAATAATAAAAAGGGTGTTTTTTTTTTTTTTTCGGGGGGGGGGGCTCACCTGCGGACGAACTTGGAGGTGAACTTGCTGAAGAGGCTGGCGGAGGGGCCGCGGCGACCCTGGCTGGCGCCCGAGGGGGGAGGCCGGGGGGGGGGGGCACGGCGTAGGGCAGGGGGGGCTGGTCCCGAGCCTGCCGCAGTTGCCCGGCGTGGAAGGTGCTGCGGCTCGACACCCCCCGGGGGAAACTGGGCCTCTCGCACAGCCCCTGGCTGATGTTGTGAGCCGACGGCGACGCCACCGGCACCCGCGCCGGGCGCCGCGCTGTTTTTGGGGGGAAAAAAGGGAAAAAAAAGGAAAAAGGAAAAAAAAAAAATAAAGGGGGGGGATGGGGGGGGTGGTAGGACCATGTTAGTTGAGGTGGTGGAAGCTGGAGATGGTTCAGGTGGGTTCTTAAGGGGTCGTGGGGGGTGAGCTGGGGCACCCAAGGGAGATGCCGGGGTCCACCCCATCACCATGGGGGCTGCAGGGTGAGCTGGGGCACCCAAGGGACCTGCCAGGGTCCACCCATCACCATGGGGGCTGCAGGGTGACCCGGGGCACCTTGGGGACCTGTGGCACCCAAGGGACCTGCCAGGGTCCACCCATCACCCTGGGGGCTGCAGGGTGAGCTGGGGCACCCAAGGGACCTGCTGGGGTCTCCCCATCACCCTGGGGACTGCAGGGTGACCTGGGGCACCCAAGGGACCTGCCAGGGTCCACCCATCACCATGGGGGCTGCAGGGTGAGCTGGGGCACCCAAGGGACCTGCTGGGGTCTCCAGGGTGACCTGGGGCACCCAAGGGAGCTACTGGGGTCTCCCCATCACCCTGGGGGCTGCAGGGTGACCCGGGGCACCTTGGGGACCTGTGGCACCCAAGGGACCTGCCAGGGTCCCCTCATCACCCTGGGGACTGCAGGGTGACCCGGGGCACCCAAGGGACCTGCTGGGGTCCCCCCATCACCCACTATCACCCTGGGGACTGCAGGGTGACCCAGGGCACCCAAGGGACCTACTGGGGTCCCCCCCATCACCCTGGGGACTGCAGAGTGACCCAAGGCACCCAAGGGACCTGTGGCACCCAAGGGACCTGCTGGGGTCCCCCCATCACCCACCGTTACCCTGGGGACTGCAGGGTGACCCGGGGCACCCAAGGGACCTGCTGGGGTCTCCCCATCACCCATCATTGCCCCGGGGTGACCGATGCCACCCCTAGGGACCCGCCAGGGCCACCAGCACCCTGTGGGACCCTAGGGGTGGGTGGGGGTTGCTGGCACCCCATGAGAGCACCCAAGGGACCTGCAGATGGCCACCAACACCCCAATGGCACCCAAGGGACATGCAGGGGGTCACCAGCACCCAAATGGCACCCAGGGGACATGCAGGGGGGGTCACCCAATGGCACCCAAGGGACCTGCCAGCACCCAGGGGACATGCAGGGGGTCACCCAATGGCACCCAAGGGACCTGCCAGCACCCAGGGGACATGCAGGGGGTCACCCAATGGCACCCGAGGGACCTCTCAGTGTCCCTCGTCACCCCCCACCACCCTGAGGACCCAGTGGGGGCCACCGGGTGCCCCCCACCACCCCACAACACCCTGGGGGGGGGGGGGGGACGACACCCACCAGGGTCACCCCCACCCCACATCACCCCTCCCCAGCACCCTGGGGGTGCCCCCACAGGGCCCCAAATCTCCCCCATCCCCAGCTGGGAGGGGCGGGGGGGGGGCAAGGGGACCCCCCCCAACTTTTCTCCCACCCCCCAGGCGTGGGGGCTGAATTGAGGGGGGGGGGGCGCAGCCTTGCCTGGGTCGGGGCCCCTCGCAGTTGGCATCGGCGGGGGCCGCGGCGGGTTTCGGGTGCTGCCGGGGCCGTGGGGGGGCCCCCGGAGCCGGGGGGGCGGCGGGCGAGGGTCTGCAGCCCGGGGCGGGCAGGCTAAGGAGAGAAAAGCAGGGGGGGCAGGCGGGGGGGGGCGGTTAGGGGGGCGGTTAGGGGGTGCGGGGGGTGGTTAGAAGGCAGTTAGGGGGTGCGGGGGGTGCTGGGGGGGGGGATTTGGGGTGCTGGGGGGGGGATTTTTGGGGGCCCCCACCTGTCTTTGCCGTTCTGCAGCGAGCTCTGGCCCAGGCTGGCGCGGTCGAGCAGGGGGGAGTTCCGGCTGCGCGTGGTGCCGGTGGAGAGGACGCTGTTCTGTGGGGTGGGGGGGATGTTTTTTGGGGGGGGGGGCACAGGGGCAGGAGCCCCACGGCCACCCCAAAATCAGGGGGGGGTCAGGGGGGGTCCTGGTACCCCCCGAGGTTGGCTCGGGGAGGGGGTTCAGGGGGCCAAAATAGGCTGAAATGGAGGGAAGGGGGGCTGTGGGACCCCAAAATGATCCCAAAATAGGGGAAAGGGGTGTTCTGGCACCCCAAAATCACCCTAAAATGACCCCAAAATAGAGAAAAGGGTTTTGACACCCCAAAACAGAGGAAAGGGGTGTTGTGACACCCCAAAATGACCCCAAACAGGGGAAACGGGGCTTCTGGCACCCCAAAACCACCCAAAAATAGAGGAAAGGGGTGTTCTGCCACCCCAAAATCAGCCTAAAATAGAACAAATGGGTGCTCTGGCACCCTAAAACGACCCCAAAATAGAGGAAAGGGGTGCTGTGGTACCCCAAAACTAGCCCAAAATAGAGGAAAGGGGTGTTCTGACACCCCAAAATGATCCCAAAATAGAAGAAATGGGTGCTCTGGCACCCCAAAATGACCCCAAAATAGAGGAAAGGGGTGCTCTGGCACCCCAAAACTACCCCACAATAGGGGAAAGGGGTGTTCTGGCACCCCAAAATGACCCCAAACAGGGGAAACGGGTCTTCTGGCACCCCAAACCCACCCAAAACGGGGGACTTAGGCACCCCAGGTCCCCAAACCCACCCCAAAATGCAGGTGCCAGACCCCCTGGCTCCCCAAACTCCCCCCAAAACGCAGGTGCCAGACCCCCCAGCTCCCCAAAATCACCCTAAAACGCAGGTGACGAGCCCCCCCAGTCCCCAAAATCCACCCCAAAACGCAGGTGCCAGGCCCCCAGCCCCCCAAACCCACCCCAAATCCCCACGTACCGTGCTCCCCAGCCCCCCCAACCCCCCCAGGACCCCCCCCCCCCCCCCATCACCCCCGCCCCCCATACTGACCGTGGAGGGCGAGGGGGTGCCCTTGGCTCTCTCGAGGCCGGGCAGGGGGCTGGGGGGCACCTTGGCGGTGCTGCCCGCTCGCCGCCCCCCCTCCTCGTCCGCCCCCCGCTTGTTTTCGGCGTTGGCCGCCTGCGTCTTCTTCGAGTAGGACGACGAGGTGGGGATAGAGAGACCAGCTGTGGGGGGAAAAAATAAAAAAAAATGTTATCAACCACCCAAAAACCCCTCCCTGCGCCCCCCAGGGATGTCCCCAAGCTGTGGGGGGGCTGTTTTTGTCGCCCCCCCCAACCTTTAGGGCTTACCCTGGTCGCTGACGCGGCGTTTGGGGTTGGTGGAGACGCTGCGCTGCACCTTGTGGGCTGGGGAGGGGGCTGAGCTGTTGGCCAGGTCCGGGGCCGCCCGCGGCTTCAGCGCCAGGCTGTCGTCCAGCTGGGGGGGGGACACGGGGTCAGAGGGGACCGTGGGGACCGGGGGGGGCATGGGGGACAAGGTGGGGGGGGGTACAGAGGGGTAGGGTGGACGCCGGGGGGTGGAGGACGCGTGGGGACGCAGCTGGGGGCACAAGGGGATGGGGATGTGGTGGCACGGGGGACAGGGACACGGTGGCACTGGGGACACGGCGACATGGCCGGGGGGGGTCACAGGCACAGGGTGTGACGTGGGGACACCCCCTGGGGAGGACGGTGACCCCCGTGTCCCCCCCCGTGTGTCCCTTCCTCTCCTCCCCGTCTGTCCCGCTTTGCGGCCCCGCTCCTCCCCACTGTCCCGTCCGCCCCCCCCCCCAAGCTTTGTGTCCCCAATTTCCGCCCCCCCCCCAACCCAAGCCGTGTCCCCTCCTGTCCCCAAGTCACCTCTGAGCTCTTGTGGTCCAGCAGCAGGTAGGTGGCCATCACCTCGTTGTACTTCTGCCCCACCAGCGACTCCTGGATCTCCTCCCGCGTGTACCCCATGGACACCATCAGCTCTGGGGACAGCCAGGGGGCAGTGAGGGGACCTGGGGGGCGCTTTGGGGACACCCCCAAATCCTCAAATCCCCCCCCCCCCGAGGCCCCACCTGTCCTCCGGGGGTCTTTGTAGTCTGGCACGGGCTCCATGTAGGGTTTCAGCTCGTCGTCCTCGTGGCCCACGTTCATCCAGCGGTCTTTCATGATTTGCTGTGGGGGGGTGACAAAAAGGGGGGGTCAGGGGTTTTTAGGGTGACGTTTGGGGTCCCAGGGGGCAGCCTGAGGTCTCTGGGGGTGATGTTTGGGGTCTCTGGGGTACGCAGGGGTGTTTGGGGAGGGCGAGGGATGCTCCAGGGGCGACCCGAGGGTGCCCGGAGCTTTTTGGGGTGCCCCAGGTGTACATTGGGGGTGCCCAGAACCATGTTGGGGGGGCCTGGGGGGGGGTTTGGGGTATTCAGGAGCAAGCTGGGGTTGTCTAGGGGTGCCCTAGGAGCACACTGGGGCTCTCTGGGGGTCTTTGGGGTGTCCAGGAGCACTCTGGGGGTGTCTGGGGGGGGTCTTTGGGGTACCCAGAACCATGCTGGGGGTGTCTGGGGGGGTCTTTGGGGTGCCCAGAACCATGCTGGGGGTGTCTGGGGGGTTTTTGGGGTGTCTAAGGTTGCCCCAGGAGCACACTGGGGGTACCCAGAACCATTCTGGGGGTGTCTGGGGGGTCTTTGGGGTGCCCAGAACCGTTGCTGGGGGTGTCTGGGGGGGTCTTTGGGGTGCCCAGGAGCACTCTGGGGGCATCTGGGGGCTCTTTGGGGTGCCCAGAACCATGCTGGGGGTGTCTGGGGGGGTCTTTGGGGTGTCCAGGAGCACTCTGGGGGTGTCTGGGGGGGTCTTTGGGGTGTCCAGGAGCACTCTGGGGGTGTCTGGGGGGGTCTTTGGGGTGCCCAGAACCATGCTGGGGGTGTCTGGGGGGTCTTTGGGGTGCCCAGAACCATTCTGGGGGTGTCTGGGGGGGTCTTTGGGGTGCCCAGGAGCACTCTGGGGGTGTCCGGAGGTACCCTAAGAGCACGCTGGGGGTGCCCAGAACCATTCTGGGGGTGGCTGGGGGCTCTTTGGGGTGCCCAGCAACACGCTGGGGGTGCCTGGGGTTGCTCAGGACAACGCGGGGGGGGTCTCCGGGGGGGGTGCCCGCCCCCAAATCACCTCCAGGGTGCCCCGCTTGGTGGGGTTGAGGATGAGGAACTTCTTCAGCAGGTTCTCGCAGTCGGTCGACATGTAGAAGGGGATGCGGTACTTGCCCCGCAGCACCCGCTCCCTCAGCTCCTGGGGAGGGGGCAAAACCCGTCAGGAAACTGGGGGGGGGACAAAACCATCCCCAGAAGCCCCCCCAACGATTTGGGGGGGTCGTTACCTTGAGGTTCTGCCCGTCGAAGGGCAGGGAGCCGCTGACCAGGGTGTAGAGGATGACGCCCAGGCTCCAGACGTCGACTTCGGGGCCGTCGTATTTTTTGCCCTGGAAAAGTTCGGGGGCGGCGTAGGGGGGGGAGCCGCAGAAGGTGTCGAGCTTGTTCCCGAAGGTGAATTCGTTGCTGAAGCCAAAATCGGCGATTTTGATGTTCATGTCGGCGTCCAGCAGCAGGTTCTCGGCCTGCGGAGGGGAGCCGGGGTCAGCGCCACCGGGGGGGGGGGGGAAATAATGGGGTTGGGGGCTGCTGGGGGGGGGTTGGGGCATCTGAATGCAGCCCTGGGGGTCCTAAATGTGGCCCTGGGGGTCCCAGATGTGGCCCCGGGGGTCCCAGACGTAATCCTGGGGGTCCCAGACGTAATCCTGGGGGTCCTGAACGTGGCCCTGAGGGTCCCAGACATGATCCTGGGGGTCCTAAACGTAGCCCTGGGGGTCCCAGACATGGCCCTGGGGGTCCCAGACGTGGCCCCGGGGGTCCTAAACATGGCCCTGGGGATCCCTGGCTGTTTCTGGGGGTGTCCCCAAGGGTCCTGGGGGTCCTAAACGTGGCCCTGGGGGTCTCAGATACGGCCCTGGGGGTCCCAGACATGGCCCTGGGGGGTCCCTGGGTGTTTCCAGGGGGCCTGGGGGTCCCTGGGTGCTGTCACAGGGGTCTCGGGGGGGTCCCCAAAGGACCTGGGGGTGTCTGGGTGCCGCCCTGGGGTCCCTGGGTGTTTCTGGGGGTGTCCCCAAGGGTCCTGGAGGTGTCCCCAAGGGTCCTGGGGGTCCTAAACGTGGCCCTGGGGGTCCCAGACGTAATCCTGGGGGTCCTAAACGTGGCCCTGGGGGTCCCAGACATGGCCCTGGGGGGTCCCTGGGTGTTTCCAGGGGGCCTGGGGGTCCCTGGGTGCTGTCACAGGGGTCTCGGGGGGGTCCCCAAAGGACCTGGGGGTGTCTGGGTGCCGCCCTGGGGTCCCTGGGTGTTTCTGGGGGTGTCCCCAAGGGTCCTGGGGGTCCTAAACGTGGCCCTGGGGGTCCCAGACGTAATCCTGGGGGTCCTAAACGTGGCCCTGGGGGTCCCAGACATGGCCCTGGGGGGTCTCTGGGTGTTTTCAGGGGGGCTGGGGGTCCCTGGGTGCTGTCACAGGGGTCTCGGGGGGGTCCCCAAAGGACCTGGGGGTGTCTGGGTGCTGCCCTGGGGTCCCTGGGTGTTTCTGGGGGTGTCCCCAAGGGTCCTGGGGGTGTCCCTGAGGTCCCTGGGGGTGTCTGGGTGCTGACCCAGGGCCCCCCAATGTTTCTGGGGCACCCAGGGGTGTCCCCAAAGGACCTGGGGGCGTCCGTGTGCCCCCCCTGGGGGTCCCCGGGTGCCACCCTGGCGCTGGGGACAGGCAGGGGTCTGTCACCATGACCTTAAGGGGGGGGGGCAGAAGGGTTATGGGGACACCCGAGGAACACCACAGGGGGGCTGGGGGTGCTCCCGGGGGTCCCAGGTGACAAGAAGCCCCCCCCCCCACCCCACACACAGCCCCCCCCCCCCCGGGGCTCCTCACCTTCAGGTCTCTATGTACAATGAACTTCTGGTGACAGTACTGCACGGCAGACACTATCTGCAGGAGAGGGGGGGGTGTCACGGGGGGGTCCCCAAAGGTCCCCAGGGGGTGCGTGGCCCCCCCCCGGGGGTCCTTAGGGGGTGTCCTTCCCCCACCTGTCGAAATTTGGCCCGGGCCTCCTTCTCCTTCATGCGGCCGTGGGCCACCAGGTAGTCGAAGACCTCGCCTGGGGGGAGAGGGAGGGGGGTGAGATGTGGCCTTGTCCCCGTCCCTTGTCCCTGTCCCCATCCCCTGACCCTGTCCCCAGCCCCCTGTCCCTATTCTTGTCCCCTGCTCTGTCCCTGTCCCGATCCTCGTCCCCCATCCCCTTGTCTGAGCCCCCTGCCCTGTCCCCGTCCCCTTGTCCCCCATCCTTGTCCCTGTCCCCATCCCAATTCTTGTCCCCTTCCCTGTCCCCATCCTCGTCCCCATCTCCCTGTCCCCTACCCTTGTCCCATCCCGTCCTCTGCCCTCTGTCCCCATCCTTGTCCCCAGCCCTGTCCCCATGTCCCCATCCCCATCCTTGTCCCCCTGCCCTGTCCCCATGTCCCCATCCTTGTCCCCTTGTCCCCCAGCCCTGTCCCCGTGTCCCCATCCCCATCCTTGTCCCCAGCCCTGTCCCCGTGTCCCCATCCCCATCCTTGTCCCCAAACCCTGTCCCCTCGTCCCCAAACCCTGTCCCCTCGTCCCCATCCTTGTCCCCCTGCCCTGTCCCCATGTCCCCATCCCCATCCTTGTCCCCCTGCCTTGTCCCCTTGTCCCTCTGCCCTGTCCCCAGCCCCGTCCCCAACCCCATCCTTGTCCCCGTGTCCCCCTGCCCTGTCCCCAGCCCCGTCCCCGTGTCCCCAAACCCCGTCTCACCCCCGCTGGCGTACTCCATGACGAGGTAGAGCGTCTTCTCCGTCTCGATCACCTCAAAAAGCTTCACTGCAAGAGGCCGAGCGGGGCTGGGGGGGGGGTGGGGGGGCAACCGGGACCCCCCCACGCTGCTACAGCCCCCCCACCCCGTCCCCAAAAAGAGGGGGGACGCACAAAGCCCCCCTTCAGGTCACCAAGGGGGGGGGGGGAGGGCTCACCTATGTTGGGGTGGTTCAGGACCTTCATTATTCGCACTTCCCGAAAGAGCTGCGGGGAAAGGGGGGGGGGGGGGGGGTCAAACACCGCTTTTTTTGTGTCCCCCCCAGCCCCAAATGACAATTTGGGGTGGGGGGGACACACATGGTGGTGGCTGAGGGTGGGGGAGCTCACCTTCTGTAGGCTGGAGGAGTTGAGCTGCGTCTTGTCGATGATTTTCACGGCCACCTTTGGGGACGGGGGGAGAAGGGTGAGGGACGGGGTTGGCCCCCACGGGGTTGGCCCCCACCTCGGGATTGTCCCCAAGGCTGTCCCCACCCCGTGGTGGCACCCAGATGGGGAGTCCCGGGGTGTCCCCACGCCACGGTGGGGCTCGCAGTGGGAGGACAAGAGCCTGGCCCCATGGGATGAGCTCCAAGAGTCTGTCCCCAGGGTGGTGGCACCCATAGGGTGAGCACCAGGAGCTTGTCCCCAGGGTGGTGGCACCCATAGTGTGAGCACCAGGAGCTTGTCCCCAGGGTGGTGGCACCCATAGTGTGAGCACCAGGAGCTTGTCCCCAGGGTGGTGGCACCCATAGGGTGAGCACCCAGAGCCTGTCCCCATGGGGTGTCACCCCCCGGGAGAGCTCCAGGAGCCTGTCCCCATGGGGTGTCACCCCCTGGGAGAGCCCCAGGACCCCGTCCCCATGGGGTCACCCTTGGGGTGAGCACCCAGAGCCCGTCCCCATTGTGGTGCCACCCTTGGGGTGAGCCCCAGGACACCGTCCCCATGGTGCCACCCTTGGGACTCGCTCCCAGAGCCCGTCCCGTGCCCGGTGGCGGTGTCACCCTTGGGGTGAGCACCCAGAGCCTGTCCCCATGGGGTGTCACCCCCTGGGAGAGCACCAGGAGCCTGTCCCCATGGGGTGTCACCCCCCAGGTGAGCCCCAGGACCCCGTCCCCACGGCGTTGCCACCCTTGGGACTCGCTCCCAGACCCTGTCCCGTGCCTGGTGGCGGTGTCACCCTTGGGGTGAGCACCAAGACCCCGTCCCCATGGTGCCACCCTTGGGACTCGCTCCCAGACCCCGTCCCGTGCCCGGTGGCGGTGTCACCCTTGGGGTGAGCACCCAGAGCCTGTCCCCATGGGGTGTCACCCCCCGGGAGAGCACCAGGAGCCTGTCCCCATGGGGTGTCACCCTTGGGGCAACCCCCAAGACCCCATCCTCATGGGGTGTCACCCTTGGGACTCGCACCCAGAGCCTGTCCCCATGTGGTGCCACCCTTGGGGTGAGCACCAGGACCCCGTCCCCATGGTGCCACCCTCGGGGCTCGCACCCAGAGCCCGTCCCCATTGTGGTGACACCCTTGGGGAGAGCACCCAGAGCCTGTCCCCATTGTGGTGCCACCCTTGGGGCAACCCCCAAGACCCCATCCTCATGGGAGTGTCACCCTTGGGGTGAGCACCCAGACCCCGTCCCCATGGGTTCACCCTTGGGGTGAGCACCAGGAGCCTGTCCCCATGGTGCCACCCTTGGGACTCGCTCCCAGAGCCCGTCCCGTGCCCGGTGGCGGTGTCACCCTTGGGGTGAGCACCCAGAGCCTGTCCCCATGGGGTGTCACCCCCTGGGAGAGCACCAGGACCCCGTCCCCATGGTGCCACCCTTGGGGTGAGCACCCAGGGCCTGTCCCCATTGTGGTGACACCCTTGGGGAGAGCACCAAGACCCCATCCTCATGGGGTGTCACCCTTGGGGTGAGCACCAGGAACCTGTCCCCATGGTGCCAGCACCCCTAGGACAAGCACCAAGACCCCGTTCCCATGGTGCCACCCTTGGGACTCGCTCCCAGACCCCATCCCGTGCCCGGTGGCGGTGTCACCCTTGGGGTGAGCACCCAGAGCCTGTCCCCATTGGATGTCACCCCCTGGGAGAGCACCAGGAGCCTGTCCCCACAGTGCCAGCACCCCTAGGACAAGCACCAAGACCCCGTCCCCATGGGGGTCACCCTTGGGGTCAGCACCCAGAGCCCGTCCCCATTGTGGTGCCACCCTTGGGGTGAGCCCCAGGACCCCGTCCCCATGGTGCCACCCTCGGGACTCGCTCCCAGACCCCGTCCCATGCCCGGTGGCGGTGTCACCCTTGGGGTGAGCACCCAGAGCCTGTCCCCATGGGGTGTCACCCCCCGGGAGAGCTCCAGGAGCCTGTCCCCATAGGGTGGCACCCTTGGGACTTGCCCCAGGACCCCGTCCCCATGGTGCCACCCTCGGGGCTCGCTCCCAGACCCCGTCCCGTGCCCGGTGCCGGTGTCACCCTTGGGGTGAGCACCCAGAGCCTGTCCCCACGGTGTCACCCATGTGGCAAACGCCAAGACCCTGTCCCCACAGTGGTGTCACCCTTGGGGTGAGCACCCAGAGCCCGTCCCCATTGTGGTGCCACCCTTGGGGAGAGCACCAAGACCCCATCCCCATGGCGTGTCACCCCCTGGGAGAGCACCAAGACCCCGTCCCCATGGTGCCACCCTTGGGGTGAGCCCCAAGACCCCGTCCCCATGGTGCCACCCTTGGGACTCGCTCCCAGACCCTGTCCCGTGCCCGGTGGCGGTGTCACCCTTGGGGTGAGCACCCAGAGCCCGTCCCCATGGGGTGTCACCCCCTGGGAGAGCACCAGGGACCTGTCCCCATGGTGCCAGCACCCCTAGGACAAGCACCAAGACCCCGTCCCCATGGTGCCACCCTTGGGGTGAGCCCCAGGACGCCGTTCCCATGGTGCCACCCTTAGGACTCGCTCCCAGACCCCGTCCCGTGCCCGGTGTCGGTGTCACCCTTGGGGTGAGCACCCAGAGCCCATCCCCATTGTGGTGACACCCTTGGGGTGAGCACCCAGAGCCCATCCCCATTGTGGTGCCACCCTTGGGGTGAGCCCCAAGACCCCGTCCCCATGGTGCCACCCTCGGGACTCGCTCCCCGACCCCGTCCCGTGCCCGGTGGCGGTGTCACCCACCTCCTTGCCGGTCAGGACGTGGCGGGCCAGCTTGACCTTGGCGAAGTTGCCCTTGCCGATGGTTTTCAGCAGCCGGTAGTTGCCCACGTGGGGCTGCTCGTCGCCGGAGGGGGGGGGTCCCGAACCGCGCCCCCGCAGCATGGTGGGCTTCCCGCCGCCCTTCCCGTCCGCGTGGCCCAGCGCCGGCTGCGGGGAGGCCAAAATTTGGGAAGGGGGGGAAGAGGAGAGGGGCTGGCTGCCCCCCAACCCCTTCGTTTTTGATTTTTATTTTGAGGAGGGGGGGGGACGGGGAGCAAAGTCCGGGTGCGCCGAGCCGCGCCGCGCCCCGGGCGGGTCGGGAGCCGCCCCCGATACCTGACGCAAGCGCCGCGGTTTCGGGCTCCCCGGGGGGGTGGCGGAGAAGGGGACGAAGGGGGGGGGGGGCACGGTTCCGGTGGAAAGGAGACGGTTGTGCCCCCCCCCGGGGGGATGGGGACGGAGGGCACAACCCCATTAGGGTGCCCCCACCCCGATTTGCGCCAAGGGTTGGGGTGGGAAGGGGCCGGGCGCAGCCGGAAACGGGGATCCGGGGCCAAAATGGGGGGGTAAAAAATAGAGGGGGGGGGGAAAAATCAGGGAGTTTGGGTGCCAAGGGGCTTGTTGGATCAGGAAGGTCAGATTCCAAGTGTTTGGCCCCAAATCTGTGAGCCCGATCCACTGAGTTTGGCCCCAAATCTGTAAGCCCAAAGTCTTGGTGTTTGGCCCCAAATTTCTGAGCCCGAGCTCCTGCGTTCAGGTCCAAAGCCATGAGCCAAAAACGCCAAGTTCAGCCCCAAATCTTAGAGCCCAAACCCGCCGTGTCCAGCCCCAAATCTCTAAGCACAAACCCCTCACGTTGAGCCCTAAATCTCTGACCCCAAACGCCACGCATTCAGCCCCAAATCTGCGATCCCAAACCCCCACATTCAGCCCCAAATCTGCGATCCCAAACCCCCACATTCAGCCCCAAATCTGCGATCCCAAACCCCCGTGGTCTGACCCCAAATCCGCGAGCCCAAACTCCACACGTTCAACCCCAGATCTCCGAGCCCAAACCCCCGTGGTTTCACCCCAAATCCACGAGCCCAAACTCCGCACGTTCAACCCCAAATCTCCGAACCCAAACCTGACACATTCAGCCCCAAATCTCCGAACCCAAACCTGACACATTCGGCCCCAAATCTCCGAGCCCAAACCTGACACATTCAGCCCCAAATCCGAGCCCAAACCCCCACATTCAACCCCAAATCTCCCAGCCTAAGATCCTCCCCCCCCCCCCAAGCTTAGGGGCAGCGTTTTGGGGGGCCGCGCCCCCCCCCCCCAGCTTACAAAAAGGGCACCCACAGAGGGGAAAGGCTCCTAATTAACGCTCGGGTGGTTAATTAGGAAGGGGGGGGGGGCCCCTCCCCAGGAGGAAGCCGCCGGCGGAAGCTTTCGTTTCTCACCCGCCGATGGCGCAACCGCCGCGGGGCGCTCCCATGGGTGGGGGGCTTCACACCCCCCCCCCGACCCCAAAATAATAGGATTTGGGGTAAAACAACCCGTTTTCCTCCCCCTCCTTCTAAAACAGGCCTTCGTGCCGCCTCCCCCCCCCCCCGGGGATTAGTCGGGAAGGTGAAGAAAACGGCGGTTTTCTGCCAAAAAACTGCTGTGGCAACGGGGCGGAGAGGCGCCGCTCGCCATATGGTTGAACCGCCGGGGAGATTTGGGGGGGATTTGGGGGATTTTGGGCAACGGCGCCGCACCGGGACCCCTCAAGGGGTGAGGGAGAAGGCGGCGGCGCCGTCCCGAGGAAGATTTGGGGTGAAAAGCAGCCGGAACGGTGAAAGCAGAGAGGGTTCACGGCGATTTCGCCGGCTGCAAGAGGAGGGCGCGCTCCAGCGGGGCGGAAATACCCAAAAAGGGCTTTTTTTGCCCCGTTTTGGAGGGCTCTGTGCCGTGCCAGATGCCTGGCATTTCTCTCGCCCCTCTTATCAGAGTCCCCGGGCCCTGTTTTGGGTTGATTTGGGGGTTTTTTGGGGACGCTTCAACCCCAGGATGCTGGCCCTGAGGGGGGGGAGGGCACCCTTGGGTGCTGCTTTTGGGGTGTTTGGGTCGGAGCCGGAGCCAAGCGGGACGGCGTTTTGGGGAGGGGGGTGTGGGGGAAAGACCCTAAAAGCACCAAAGCTGCCCCAAAATGGTCCTGGGGAACGGAAAAATGGCCCCAAGGAACCCAAAAATGGGCCCTGGTACCCAAAAATGGGTTCCAAATAATTAAAAAGGGCTCCAAATAACCCAAAAATGGGCCCCAAAAACTGAAAACGGCCCCAAGGAACCCCAAAACAGAGCCATGAACCCAGAAATGGGATCTGGGGAACCCCAAAATGGGCCCAAATAACCAAAAATGGCCCCAGCGGACCCCAAAATAGGCCTGAGAAACCCAAAAAGGGCCCAAAGGAACCCAAAAAAACGGGGCTGGGGGACCTCAAACCAGCCCCCAAGGAGCTGAAAATGGCCCCAAGGAACCCAAAAATGGGCCCCGGTACCCAAAAAGGGGTTCCAAATAATTAAAAAGGGCTCCAAATAACCCAAAAATGGGCCCTGAAAACTGAAAACGGCCCCAAGGAACCCGAAAACGGAGCCATGAACCCAGAAATGGGATCTGGGGAACCCAAAAACGGGCCCAAATAACCAAAAATGGCCCCAGCAGACCCAAAAATGGGCCTGGGGAACCCAAAAAGGGCCCTGGGGACCCCAAAAAATGCCAGCACCGTGGGGGGGGGAAGGGGTCGGGACCCCCCAAACGGGGGGAGCGGAGGCCCGGGGGGGAGAAATTGAGGAAAGAAAAGGGAAAAACGGGGAAAAGGGCGGGGAGGGCGAGGCGTGACGTCATCGGGGCAGGGCGTGACGTCACCGTGGCGGTGATGACGTCACCGAGGGGGGGTCCGAACCACCCCAAAAACGCCCCCGAAAACCCCCTCAGGGAGGCGACGACCCCAAAAGGAGCCCCCCCCGCGTGTGCCGGGCCTACCTTGGCGCCTGTCAAAAAACTCAATAAAAAAAGCCAAGAAACGGGCAAAAAGGGAGAAAACGGCCCAAAAGGGATGTCCCCACACGGGACGGGACCCCCCCCCCAAAACCAAACCCCCCCCCCCAAAATGTTTCCCTCCCTTGGTAGCTGAAGGGAGCCGGGGAAGGAGCCTCGGCTCGACGGCGCTTAAATGTCAGCCAAATTTAGGTATTTTCAACATTTTTTTCTGTGTTTTTTTTTTTTTTTTTTTAAAAAAAAAAAGGAGAAAAAAAAAGAAAAAAAAAACACCACGGCAGATCAAAGCCACGTGACGCAGGAACGGGGGAAGACTCCCCGATTTTGGGGTTTTTTGGGGGGAAAAAACGGCGACGCCGAGGCACCCGCACGCGTTTTGGTGCGGAAAACGGGGAAAAAGGGAAAAATATATTAAAAATTGGAGGTTTGCAGCACCGGCGGACCCCAAAAGCTGAGATGTGAACCCAAAAGGCAGCGCCCCCCCCCCAACCCGCCCCCTCCCCAGCTCTCTGCCGGCAGCTGAACGAAGCCGTGAATAATCCCCCCCCCCCCCCTTACATAACCCGCCGGAAAAAAGCAGAAATTCACCCAAAACGGTGAGCCCCCGGGGGAGGGGGGGGGGCCCTGCTGTGTGCCCCCCCCCACCCCCCCACGAAGCACCCAAGGGGGCCGGGGCAGCCCCCGCGGTGTCCCCCTGGGGGGGTTGGTTCAGGTCCTGATAGTGCCCCCCCCCAAAAAAAAAGGGGGGGGAGAAAATAGGGGGGCACCCCCCCAATAAAAATAGGACCCCCCCCCAAAAAAAAGGACCCCCCCCCCAAAAAAGATAGGACCCCCCCCCACGAGGGGACGTGGGGACAGCACCATGGGACGCAGCTGCTGAGCCCCCCCCAAAAAAAACACCAGGGGGTGTCGTGGCCCC
>NW_028136641.1:0-32572 GCF_965140915.1 Aythya marila | reverse complement strand
TTGGGTTTCAGGGTAAGGGGTTTCAGGGTTTATGTTTAGGATTTTAAGGTTTTTAGGGTTGGAGTTTTAACGGTTAGGGTTTTAAGGGTTTGGGGGTTAGGGTTTTAAGGGTTTCAGGGTTAGCGTGTTAGGGTATTAGAGTTTTTTGGGTTGTAGTGTTGATATGTTTTTTAGGGTTAGAGTCTTAAGGTTTTATTTTTGGTCAGTTATTTACGGTTAGGGTTTTAAGATCTTTTTTTTGTTTTGTTTTGTTTTGTTTTTTCAGGTTAGGTTCTCCAGGTCCAGGGTTTTGAGTATCCTAATTTTGGGGGTTTGGATTTTGAGCATCTTAATTTTTGGGGTTAGGCTTTTGTGTGCCCTAATTTTTTGGGATAGGCTTTCAAGCATCCTAAGTAATTGGGTTAGGGTTTTGAGCATCTTAATGTTTCCAGGATAGGGTTTGGAGCATCCTAAGATTTCGGGAAAGGGTTTTGAGCATCTCAATGTTTCCAGGATAGGGTTTTGAGCGTCCTAAGTTTTTGGAATAGGGTTTGGAGAGTCCTAAGTTTTCTGGATAGAGTTTGGAGCGTCCTAATGTTTTCGGGATAGGGTTTTGAGCGTCCAAAGTGTTATAAGTTGCCCCCTTAATTAATTTTCATAGAGCATTGTATTAATCATAGAAAGGAATTTATTGAGTGAGCAAACATCAAGCAAAACAGCACTGGGCGGCCGGGGAGTCTCAGCTCCGCCAACGGCACGCACCTCACCCCCGCCAGAGTCCCTTTTTATTTATATTTTGCTAATTCCAGGATTACGCAGCACATCCTGGTATATTCTGCGACTGCGCGCACTGTTGCTAGGGGGTCGTCTCTGTCCCTCTGGTGGTCGTGAAGATGAAGGCCGTAGTCTTCCTCGGCGTTGTGGTTCAACTTCTTTTATTATTTGGTCATGTTGGCCCAGCGTTAGACAGGAAGGCATGTATGTCGATACACTACTTTAGCAACTTATCAGGAGATGGTTACATGAGCTTTGCAACAGTGTCTTTGAACAAAAGAGGCAACTGAGATGCAGAAGGAGAATGGGTTGGGGGGTCTATTTTTTGTTACGTTAAGCAAAAGAATTTTCATAATGTCTAGGCAAGCATTATGAAGCTCCTTACTTCAGCAGGGAGCTTTCGCAACTCCCGCTCCTCAAACAGAACTCCTTGTTTTTATAATACAAAAGACAATGAGCAAACATTTATGGTGTATTACCCTAAGTTTTTGGGTTAGGGTTTTTTGCGTCTTAATGTTTTGGGGTTAGGGTTTGGAGCGCCCTAAGTTTTCGGGCTAGGGCTTTGAGCATTCCTAACGTTTTGGGTTGGGTTTGGGTTTTGAGCATCCTAAGATTTTGGGTTGGGGGTTTTAGGCATAGGTCTTCAGGGGTTTAGTGTGGTAAATAGTTTGGGTTAGGTCTGTAGGGGTTTCGAGGTTTTTTGGATGTTAGGGCTTGAGGCTTTTTTTGTAAGGGCGGTGAGGGTTCCAGTGAGTGCTGGTAAATGCAGTTCTCGAGCACTCGGCCTGTGATTGGCCATGCTGGCTGTGCGGGGAATGCTGGTAGGTGTAGTTTTCCGGCACTGGGAGGCCATGTTGCGTACCCAGAGTATACCGGGAAATGTAGTTTTCGGATTCGGGACTTCCGGGAGGCCATGTTGAATGCCCAGAGCATACCGGGAGATGTAGTTCTCGGGAACTAGGGTTAGGGGCTAGGGCTGGGGCTAGAGTTAGGGTTTCGGGTGAGGGTTGGGGTTGGGGGTTATTGTTAGGCTTAGAGGGTTAGGGTTAGGCTTAGAGGGTTAGGGTTAGGGATAGGTTAGGGGTAGGTTTAGAGGGTTAGCGTGAGGGTTAGGGGTTGGGGTTGTGGTTAGGGTTAGAGTAAGGGTTAGAGTGAGAGTATTAGGGTTAGGGTTTGGGTTCAGATTAGGGTACGGGTAAGGGTTAGGGCAAGGGTAAGTGTTAGGGTAAGGCTAAGGGTAAGGGTTAGGGTAAGGCTGAGGGTGAGGATAAGGTTTAGGTTTAGGCAAAGGGTTAGGTTTATGGTAAGGGTTAGGGTAAGGGTTAGGGTTAGGGTTAAGAGTTAGGGTAAAAGATAGAGTAATGGTAAGGATAAGGGTAGGGTAAGGATTAGGGTAAGCGTTAGGGTTAGGGTTAGAGGGTTAGGGTTAGGGTTAAGGTTAGGGTTAGGGTTAGGGTTAGGGTTAGGGTTAGGGTTAGGGTTAGTGTTAGGGTTAGTGGTTAGGGTTAGGGTTAGGGTTAGGGTCTTAGGGTTAGGGTTAGGGTTAGGGTTAGGGTTAGGATTAGGGATACGGTTAGGGTTAGGGTTAGGGTTAGAATTCTGTTAGGGTTAGGGTTAGGGTTAGGGTCTTAGGTTTAGACTTAGGGTTAGGGTTAGGGTTAGGGTTAGGGTTAGGGTTCGAATTCTGTTAGGGTTAGGGTTAGGGTTAGGGTTAGAGGGTTAGGGTTGTTAGGGTTAGGGTTAGGGTTAGGGTTAGGGTTAGGGTTAGGGTTAGGGTAAGGGTTAGGTTTAGGGATACCGTTAGGGTTAGGGGTAGTGTTAGGGTTAGGGTTAGGGTTGTTAGGGTTAGGGTTAGGGTCTTAGGGTTAGGGTTAGGGTTAGGGTTAGGGTTAGGATTAGGGATACAGTTAGGGTTAGGGTTAGGGTTAGAATTCTGTTAGGGTTAGGGTTAGGGTTAGGGTTAGGGTCTTAGGGTTAGAGTTAGGGTTAGGGTTAGGGTTAGGGTTAGGGTTAGGGTTAGGGTTAGGGTTAAGGTTAGGGTTAGGGTTAGGGTTAGGGTTAGGTTTAGGGTTAGGGTTAGGGTTAGGGTTAGGGTTAAGGTTAGGGTTAGGGTTAGGGTTAGGGTTAGGTTTAGGGTTAGGGTTAGGGTTAGGGTTAGGGTTAAGGTTAGGGTTAGGGTTAGGGTTAGGGTTAGGTTTAGGGTTAGGGTTAGGGTTAGGGTTAGGTTAGGTTTAGGTTTAGTTTTAGGGTTTCGGTTAGGGTTAGGGTTCTGTTAGGATTAGGGTTAGGGTTAAGGTTAGGATTAGGGATACGGTTAGGGTTAGGGTTAGGGTTAGAATTCTGTTAGGGTTAGGGTTAGGGTTAAGGTTAGGGTCTTAGGGTTAGAGTTAGGGTTAGGGTTAGGGTTAGGGATACCGTTATGGTTAGGGTTCGGATTCTAATTCGAATTCTTTTAGGGTTAGGGTTAGGGTTAGGGTTAGGGCTAGGGTTAGGGGTTAGGGTTAGGGTTAGGGTTAGAGGGTTAGGGTTGTTAGGGTTAGGATTAGTGTTAGTGTTAGGGTTAGGGTTAGGGTTAGGGTTTTGTTAGGGTTAGGGTTAGGGTTACGGTTAGATTAGGGTTAGGGTTAGGGTTAGGGTTAGGGTTAGGGTTAGGGTTAGGGTTAGGGTTAGGGTTAGTGTTAGGAATAGGGTTAGGGTTAGGGTTAGGGTTACGTTAGGGTTAGGTTTACGGTAAGGGTTAGGGTTAGGTTTAGCTTTAGTGTTCGGTTCGGGTTAGGGTTAGGGTTAGGATTAGGGTTTGAGCGTTAGGTTTAGATCCGCGGGCAGCCGTTAGGGTTAGGGTTAGGTTTAGGGTTGGGTTAGTGTTAGGGTTAGTTTAGGGTTAGGTTTAGTTTCTGACTACAGTAACTTGATCATCCAATAAAAATCATCCTTATTGTCTTTAGCAAAGCAATGGCTTCTATATCATAAATTAATTGTACATGCCCTTGGAAAAAGCCAAGGCAATACCTCCCTTGCTTGGAGCTGTATCCAAATGCAGTAATGTATACAATCTTTAGCAGCAGCTATTATTAGAGACAGGGAGAAGGAGGAACTTTGCCCACTGAAATTCGAAAATTTATTTGGGATAATGCTTCAGAATTTGAAAAAGATTTTCAAGCATGGTGGCAATTAGTCAACTTTACCTTTTATGCAGAAAATGATCAAATTGTGTCCTTTATACTTACTATAAGTAATGCCACCGTATACAATGTATAGCCAATCATTGCATTAGGACTCAATCATAATGGAACTATACTTTATACTAAAGGGCATAAAGTATGGGCCCATCAAAAGGGAGGAAAGTGGCAAACAATTGATGTAAATGCATGCATTGTGCGTGAACAAAAAAGTTCCATCTGTGAAAGTAACACGCTGGAATCCCAAGACATTTGTCTTGACACTGAGCAAAATATTTGCCACGTTGAGATACATCCTAATGAAACCCTTGATACTGTACTTGTATATATTGGGAAAGGTTGTGTTTGCATGAGAAGTCATTGTGATTCTATAGTCGTAGATAATGCTGTGGTAGATACCAGTAATCACTTTAATGTTTGTGTTTGCAATTTTATCAAAATCTCAACCATATCACACTATCAGGTAGACCTGCGCAACAGGTATAAGGCCCTGGAGGCCGAAAGGCAATCGATGGATGGAAAAGGCTATAATCCCTCTCCACCAGAGATATTGGCAGGGTTGGAAAAGCCAACCCCCCCGTATAGTGACCACAGGCAGCAGGAAGAAAAGGTGAGTTTTAGTTGTGGGTGATTTATCAGTCAGCGGAACAGAGGGTCCAATATGTAGAAGGGACCCTCCTCTAAGGGAAATCTGCTGCCTTCCTAGGGCCTGGGTTAGGACATCACAAGGAGGCTTCCCAGCTTGGTTCAACCGTCAGACTATTACCGATTGCTCGTCCTATATCTGGGAGGAGAAGGAGTGGCAACGCATAGCCTGTGAGCAATCAAAAGGGACTTCAAGGATTTGTCAATTTGTCAAAACTCAACGAAACGCAACGGAAACCACAAAACACGTCAAGAACACCCCAAAAGCGAACCGAATCAGAAGAAAAAATGTGATTTAACAACACAAAAAACCCTTAAACCTACCTGATGTTCTCCTAAATGTACAATCCACTCCCAATCACCAGAAAACCCAATGGAAACCCAAAAAAAAACAAACGGAGACCTCAAAACACGTCAAAAACACCCCAAAAAAGAATGGGATAACCCCCCAAAACGAAAGAAAACCCCCAAAAAATAGATCCACCCCAAAAACAGCCTAAACCTACCTGAAGTTCTCCAAAACCAACAATTTACACTTTTCCACCACCATGACAACAGAAAACCCAACGAAACCCAACAGAGACCCCAAAACATGTCAAAAACACCCCAAAAAAGAACGGGATCACCCCCAAAACTGGAAGAAAATTCCCCCGCCAAAAATTTACAATTTTCACCATGATGACCAACATAAACCAAACGAAAACCCAAAAGGAGACACGAAAACACGTCAAAAACACCCCAAAAAAGAAAGGGATCACCCATAAACTGGAAGAAAATCCCCAAAAAGCACAGATCCAATCCCAAAACCAGCCTTAACCTACCTGATGTTCTCCAAAACCCACAAATTTACCCTTTTCCACCATGATGACCATGGAAAACCCAACGAAACCCAATGGAGACAAAAAACATGTCAAAAAAAAAAAAAAAAAAAAAAAAAAAAAAAAGAACAGGATCTCCCCAAAAAACAGAAGAAAACCCCAAATACCATGAATCCACCCCAAAAGTCCCCCTAAACCTACCTGAAGTTCTCCAAAACCCACAGTTTACCCTTTTCTACCAAGATGCCAACAGAAAACCCAACAAAACCCAACAGAGACATCAAAACATGTCAAAAACACCCCAAAAAAGAACGGGATAACCCCCAAAACTGGAAGAAAATCCCCAAAAAGCATGGATCCAATCCCAAAACCACCCTAAACCTACCTGATCTTCTCCAAATCCCAAAGTCCACTCCCAACCACCATAAAACCCATTAGGAACTCAACAAAACGCAACAGAAACCCCAAAACACCTCAAAAACATCCCAAAAAAGAACTGGTTCAACCCCAACAACGAAAGAAAACCCCAAAAGCCATAGATCCACACCAAAAATCCCCCTAAACCAACCTGAAGTTCTCCAAAACCCACAATTTACACTTTTCCACATCGATGACCATGGAAAACCCAACGAAACCCAACGGAGACCACAAAACACGTCAAAAAAAAAAAAAAAAAAAAAAAAGAAAGGGATCACCCCCAAAATTGGAAGAAAATCCTTCAAAATCATAGATCCACCCCAAAACCACCCTAAACCTACCTGATGATCTCCAAAACCCACAATTTACAATTTTCCAACATGATGACCATGGAAAACCCAACGAAAGCCAACGGAGACCCCAAAAGAAGTCAAAAACACCCAAAACAAAAACGGGATAAACCCTAAAAACGAAAGAAAACCCCAAAAGCCATAGATCCACACCAAAAGTCCCCCTAAACCTACCTGATGTTCTCCAAAACCCACAATTTACAATTTTTCACCAGGATGACCAACATGAACCAAACGAAAACCCAAAACGAGACACCAAAACACGTCAAAAACACCCCAAAAATAAAGGGATCACCCATAAACTGGAAGAAAATCCCCAAAAAGCACGGATCCAATCCCAAAACCACCCTAAACCTACCTGATGTTCTCCAAAACCCACAATTTACCATTTTCCACCACGATGACCAACGAGTACACAACAAAACCCAACGGAGACCCCCAAACACCTCAAAAATTTCCCAAAAAAGAACGGGACCACCCCAAGAAACAGAAGAAAACACCAAAAAACATGACTCTGCCCCAAAAGTCCCCCTAAGCCTACCTGATGTTCTCCAAAACCCACAATTTACCCTTTTTCACCATGATGACCAACAAGAACCCAACTAAAACCCAACGGAGACCCCAAAACACGTCATAAACACCCCAAAAAAGAACAGGATCACCCAAAAAAAGAGAAGAAAAGACCAAATACCATGAATCCACCCCAAAATTCCCCTAAACCTACCTGAAGTTCTCCAAAACCCACAATTTACACTTTTCCACCACCATGACCATGGAAAACCCAAGGAATACCAACGGAGACCCCAAAACACGTCAAAAACACCCCAAAAAAGAACGGGATCACCCCCAAAAATGAAACAAAATCTCCCAAAACCATAGATCCAATCCCAAAACCAACCTAAACCTACCTGATGTTCTCCAAAACCAACAATTTACCCTTTTCCACCATGATGACCACGGAAAACGCAAGGAAACCCAATGGAGACCCCAAAACACGTCAAAAACACCCCCAAAATGAATTGGATCACCCCCCCCAAAAAAAAAAAAAAAAAAAAAAAAAACAGAAGAAAACCCCATATATCATGAATCCACCCCAAAAGTCCCCCTAAACCTACCTGATGTTCTCCAAAACCCACAATTTACACTTTTCCAACATGATGACCACGGAACACCCAACGAAACCCAACGGAGAACCCAAAACACGTCAAAAACACCCCAAAAAAGAACGGGACCACCCCAAAAACAGAAGAAAACGCTAAAAAAAAACAGAAGAATTCCCCCAAAACCATAGATACACCACCCAAAAAAAATTAAAAACACCTGATATTCTCCAAAACCCACAATTTACACTTTTCCAACATGATGACCAACAAGAACCCAACAAAACCTAACGGAGACCCAAAAACACATCAAAAACACCCCAAAAAAGAATGGGATCACCCAAAAAAAAAAAAACAGAAAAAAAAAACAAATACCATGAATCCACCCCAAAAGTCCCCCTAAACCTACCTGATGTTCTCCAAAACCCACAATTTACACTTTTCCAACATGATGACCAACAAGAACCCAACAAAACCTAACGGAGAACCCAAAACACGTCAAAAACACGCCGAAAAACAACTGGATCACTAGAAAAAAACAGAAGAAAACCCTAAAAACCTTGAATCTGCCCCAAAAGTCCTCATAAACCTAGCTGATGTTCTCCAAAACCCACAATTTACACTTTTCCACCATGATGACCACGGAAAACCCAAGGAAACCCAACGGTTTTAAGAAAATTAAGCAAAAGAATTTTCATAGTGTCTAGGCAAGCATTATGCAGCTCCTTACTTCAGCAGGGAGCTTTCGCAACTCCCGCTCCTCAAACAGAACTCCTTGTTTTTATAATACAAAAGACAATGAGCAAACATTTATGGTGTATTACCCTAAGTTTTTGGGTTAGGGTTTTTTGCGTCTTAATGTTTTGGGGTTAGGGTTTGGAGCGCCCTAAGTTTTCGGGCTAGGGCTTTGAGCATTCCTAACGTTTTGGGTTGGGTTTGGGTTTTGAGCATCCTAAGATTTTGGGTTGGGGGTTTTAGGCATAGGTCTTCAGGGGTTTAGTGTGGTAAATAGTTTGGGTTAGGTCTGTAGGGGTTTCGAGGTTTTTTGGATGTTAGGGCTTGAGGCTTTTTTTGTAAGGGCGGTGAGGGTTCCAGTGAGTGCTGGTAAATGCAGTTCTGGAGCACTCGGCCTGTGATTGGCCATGCTGGCTGTGCGGGGAATGCTGGTAGGTGTAGTTTTCCGGCACTGGGAGGCCATGTTGCGTACCCAGAGTATACCGGGAAATGTAGTTTTCGGATTCGGGACTTCCGGGAGGCCATGTTGAATGCCCAGAGCATACAGGGAGATGTAGTTCTCGGGAACTAGGGTTAGGGGCTAGGGCTGGGGCTAGAGTTAGGGTTTCGGGTGAGGGTTGGGGTTGGGGGTTATTGTTAGGCTTAGAGGGTTAGGGTTAGGCTTAGAGGGTTAGGGTTAGGGATAGGTTAGGGGTAGGTTTAGAGGGTTAGCGTGAGGGTTAGGGGTTGGGGTTGTGGTTAGGGTTAGAGTAAGGGTTAGAGTGAGAGTATTAGGGTTAGGGTTTGGGTTCAGATTAGGGTACGGGTAAGGGTTAGGGCAAGGGTAAGTGTTAGGGTAAGGCTAAGGGTAAGGGTTAGGGTAAGGCTGAGGGTGAGGATAAGGTTTAGGTTTAGGCAAAGGGTTAGGTTTATGGTAAGGGTTAGGGTAAGGGTTAGGGTTAGGGTTAAGAGTTAGGGTAAAAGATAGAGTAATGGTAAGGATAAGGGTAGGGTAAGGATTAGGGTAAGCGTTAGGGTTAGGGTTAGAGGGTTAGGGTTAGGGTTAAGGTTAGGGTTAGGGTTAGGGTTAGGGTTAGGGTTAGGGTTAGGGTTAGTGTTAGGGTTAGGGGTTAGGGTTAGGGTTAGGGTTAGGGTCTTAGGGTTAGGGTTAGGGTTAGGGTTAGGGTTAGGATTAGGGATACGGTTAGGGTTAGGGTTAGGGTTAGAATTCTGTTAGGGTTAGGGTTAGGGTTAGGGTCTTAGGTTTAGACTTAGGGTTAGGGTTAGGGTTAGGGTTAGGGTTAGGGTTCGAATTCTGTTAGGGTTAGGGTTAGGGTTAGGGTTAGAGGGTTAGGGTTGTTAGGGTTAGGGTTAGGGTTAGGGTTAGGGTTAGGGTTAGGGTAAGGGTTAGGTTTAGGGATACCGTTAGGGTTAGGGGTAGTGTTAGGGTTAGGGTTAGGGTTGTTAGGGTTAGGGTTAGGGTCTTAGGGTTAGGGTTAGGGTTAGGGTTAGGGTTAGGATTAGGGATACAGTTAGGGTTAGGGTTAGGGTTAGAATTCTGTTAGGGTTAGGGTTAGGGTTAGGGTTAGGGTCTTAGGGTTAGAGTTAGGGTTAGGGTTAGGGTTAGGGTTAGGGTTAGGGTTAGGGTTAGGGTTAAGGTTAGGGTTAGGGTTAGGGTTAGGGTTAGGTTTAGGGTTAGGGTTAGGGTTAGGGTTAGGGTTAAGGTTAGGGTTAGGGTTAGGGTTAGGGTTAGGTTTAGGGTTAGGGTTAGGGTTAGGGTTAGGGTTAAGGTTAGGGTTAGGGTTAGGGTTAGGGTTAGGTTTAGGTTTAGGGTTAGGGTTAGGGTTAGGGTTAGGTTAGGTTTAGGTTTAGTTTTAGGGTTTCGGTTAGGGTTAGGGTTCTGTTAGGATTAGGGTTAGGGTTAAGGTTAGGATTAGGGATACGGTTAGGGTTAGGGTTAGGGTTAGAATTCTGTTAGGGTTAGGGTTAGGGTTAAGGTTAGGGTCTTAGGGTTAGAGTTAGGGTTAGGGTTAGGGTTAGGGATACCGTTATGGTTAGGGTTCGGATTCTAATTCGAATTCTTTTAGGGTTAGGGTTAGGGTTAGGGTTAGGGCTAGGGTTAGGGGTTAGGGTTAGGGTTAGGGTTAGAGGGTTAGGGTTGTTAGGGTTAGGATTAGTGTTAGTGTTAGGGTTAGGGTTAGGGTTAGGGTTTTGTTAGGGTTAGGGTTAGGGTTACGGTTAGATTAGGGTTAGGGTTAGGGTTAGGGTTAGGGTTAGGGTTAGGGTTAGGGTTAGGGTTAGGGTTAGGGTTAGGGTTAGTGTTAGGAATAGGGTTAGGGTTAGGGTTAGGGTTACGTTAGGGTTAGGTTTACGGTAAGGGTTAGGGTTAGGTTTAGCTTTAGTGTTCGGTTCGGGTTAGGGTTAGGGTTAGGATTAGGGTTTGAGCGTTAGGTTTAGATCCGCGGGCAGCCGTTAGGGTTAGGGTTAGGTTTAGGGTTGGGTTAGTGTTAGGGTTAGTTTAGGGTTAGGTTTAGTTTCTGACTACAGTAACTTGATCATCCAATAAAAATCATCCTTATTGTCTTTAGCAAAGCAATGGCTTCTATATCATAAATTAATTGTACATGCCCTTGGAAAAAGCCAAGGCAATACCTCCCTTGCTTGGAGCTGTATCCAAATGCAGTAATGTATACAATCTTTAGCAGCAGCTATTATTAGAGACAGGGAGAAGGAGGAACTTTGCCCACTGAAATTCGAAAATTTATTTGGGATAATGCTTCAGAATTTGAAAAAGATTTTCAAGCATGGTGGCAATTAGTCAACTTTACCTTTTATGCAGAAAATGATCAAATTGTGTCCTTTATACTTACTATAAGTAATGCCACCGTATACAATGTATAGCCAATCATTGCATTAGGACTCAATCATAATGGAACTATACTTTATACTAAAGGGCATAAAGTATGGGCCCATCAAAAGGGAGGAAAGTGGCAAACAATTGATGTAAATGCATGCATTGTGCGTGAACAAAAAAGTTCCATCTGTGAAAGTAACACGCTGGAATCCCAAGACATTTGTCTTGACACTGAGCAAAATATTTGCCACGTTGAGATACATCCTAATGAAACCCTTGATACTGTACTTGTATATATTGGGAAAGGTTGTGTTTGCATGAGAAGTCATTGTGATTCTATAGTCGTAGATAATGCTGTGGTAGATACCAGTAATCACTTTAATGTTTGTGTTTGCAATTTTATCAAAATCTCAACCATATCACACTATCAGGTAGACCTGCGCAACAGGTATAAGGCCCTGGAGGCCGAAAGGCAATCGATGGATGGAAAAGGCTATAATCCCTCTCCACCAGAGATATTGGCAGGGTTGGAAAAGCCAACCCCCCCGTATAGTGACCACAGGCAGCAGGAAGAAAAGGTGAGTTTTAGTTGTGGGTGATTTATCAGTCAGCGGAACAGAGGGTCCAATATGTAGAAGGGACCCTCCTCTAAGGGAAATCTGCTGCCTTCCTAGGGCCTGGGTTAGGACATCACAAGGAGGCTTCCCAGCTTGGTTCAACCGTCAGACTATTACCGATTGCTCGTCCTATATCTGGGAGGAGAAGGAGTGGCAACGCATAGCCTGTGAGCAATCAAAAGGGACTTCAAGGATTTGTCAATTTGTCAAAACTCAACGAAACGCAACGGAAACCACAAAACACGTCAAGAACACCCCAAAAGCGAACCGAATCAGAAGAAAAAATGTGATTTAACAACACAAAAAACCCTTAAACCTACCTGATGTTCTCCTAAATGTACAATCCACTCCCAATCACCAGAAAACCCAATGGAAACCCAAAAAAAAACAAACGGAGACCTCAAAACACGTCAAAAACACCCCAAAAAAGAATGGGATAACCCCCCAAAACGAAAGAAAACCCCCAAAAAATAGATCCACCCCAAAAACAGCCTAAACCTACCTGAAGTTCTCCAAAACCAACAATTTACACTTTTCCACCACCATGACAACAGAAAACCCAACGAAACCCAACAGAGACCCCAAAACATGTCAAAAACACCCCAAAAAAGAACGGGATCACCCCCAAAACTGGAAGAAAATTCCCCCGCCAAAAATTTACAATTTTCACCATGATGACCAACATAAACCAAACGAAAACCCAAAAGGAGACACGAAAACACGTCAAAAACACCCCAAAAAAGAAAGGGATCACCCATAAACTGGAAGAAAATCCCCAAAAAGCACAGATCCAATCCCAAAACCAGCCTTAACCTACCTGATGTTCTCCAAAACCCACAAATTTACCCTTTTCCACCATGATGACCATGGAAAACCCAACGAAACCCAATGGAGACAAAAAACATGTCAAAAAAAAAAAAAAAAAAAAAAAAAAAAAAAGAACAGGATCTCCCCAAAAAACAGAAGAAAACCCCAAATACCATGAATCCACCCCAAAAGTCCCCCTAAACCTACCTGAAGTTCTCCAAAACCCACAGTTTACCCTTTTCTACCAAGATGCCAACAGAAAACCCAACAAAACCCAACAGAGACATCAAAACATGTCAAAAACACCCCAAAAAAGAACGGGATAACCCCCAAAACTGGAAGAAAATCCCCAAAAAGCATGGATCCAATCCCAAAACCACCCTAAACCTACCTGATCTTCTCCAAATCCCAAAGTCCACTCCCAACCACCATAAAACCCATTAGGAACTCAACAAAACGCAACAGAAACCCCAAAACACCTCAAAAACATCCCAAAAAAGAACTGGTTCAACCCCAACAACGAAAGAAAACCCCAAAAGCCATAGATCCACACCAAAAATCCCCCTAAACCAACCTGAAGTTCTCCAAAACCCACAATTTACACTTTTCCACATCGATGACCATGGAAAACCCAACGAAACCCAACGGAGACCACAAAACACGTCAAAAAAAAAAAAAAAAAAAAAAAAGAAAGGGATCACCCCCAAAATTGGAAGAAAATCCTTCAAAATCATAGATCCACCCCAAAACCACCCTAAACCTACCTGATGATCTCCAAAACCCACAATTTACAATTTTCCAACATGATGACCATGGAAAACCCAACGAAACCCAACGGAGACCCCAAAAGAAGTCAAAAACACCCAAAACAAAAACGGGATAAACCCTAAAAACGAAAGAAAACCCCAAAAGCCATAGATCCACACCAAAAGTCCCCCTAAACCTACCTGATGTTCTCCAAAACCCACAATTTACAATTTTTCACCAGGATGACCAACATGAACCAAACGAAAACCCAAAACGAGACACCAAAACACGTCAAAAACACCCCAAAAATAAAGGGATCACCCATAAACTGGAAGAAAATCCCCAAAAAGCACGGATCCAATCCCAAAACCACCCTAAACCTACCTGATGTTCTCCAAAACCCACAATTTACCATTTTCCACCACGATGACCAACGAGTACACAACAAAACCCAACGGAGACCCCCAAACACCTCAAAAATTTCCCAAAAAAGAACGGGACCACCCCAAGAAACAGAAGAAAACACCAAAAAACATGACTCTGCCCCAAAAGTCCCCCTAAGCCTACCTGATGTTCTCCAAAACCCACAATTTACCCTTTTTCACCATGATGACCAACAAGAACCCAACTAAAACCCAACGGAGACCCCAAAACACGTCATAAACACCCCAAAAAAGAACAGGATCACCCAAAAAAAGAGAAGAAAAGACCAAATACCATGAATCCACCCCAAAATTCCCCTAAACCTACCTGAAGTTCTCCAAAACCCACAATTTACACTTTTCCACCACCATGACCATGGAAAACCCAAGGAATACCAACGGAGACCCCAAAACACGTCAAAAACACCCCAAAAAAGAACGGGATCACCCCCAAAAATGAAACAAAATCTCCCAAAACCATAGATCCAATCCCAAAACCAACCTAAACCTACCTGATGTTCTCCAAAACCAACAATTTACCCTTTTCCACCATGATGACCACGGAAAACGCAAGGAAACCCAATGGAGACCCCAAAACACGTCAAAAACACCCCCAAAATGAATTGGATCACCCCCCCCAAAAAAAAAAAAAAAAAAAAAAAAACAGAAGAAAACCCCATATATCATGAATCCACCCCAAAAGTCCCCCTAAACCTACCTGATGTTCTCCAAAACCCACAATTTACACTTTTCCAACATGATGACCACGGAACACCCAACGAAACCCAACGGAGAACCCAAAACACGTCAAAAACACCCCAAAAAAGAACGGGACCACCCCAAAAACAGAAGAAAACGCTAAAAAAAAACAGAAGAATTCCCCCAAAACCATAGATACACCACCCAAAAAAAATTAAAAACACCTGATATTCTCCAAAACCCACAATTTACACTTTTCCAACATGATGACCAACAAGAACCCAACAAAACCTAACGGAGACCCAAAAACACATCAAAAACACCCCAAAAAAGAATGGGATCACCCAAAAAAAAAAAAAACAGAAAAAAAAAACAAATACCATGAATCCACCCCAAAAGTCCCCCTAAACCTACCTGATGTTCTCCAAAACCCACAATTTACACTTTTCCAACATGATGACCAACAAGAACCCAACAAAACCTAACGGAGAACCCAAAACACGTCAAAAACACGCCGAAAAACAACTGGATCACTAGAAAAAAACAGAAGAAAACCCTAAAAAGCTTGAATCTGCCCCAAAAGTCCTCATAAACCTAGCTGATGTTCTCCAAAACCCACAATTTACACTTTTCCACCATGATGACCACGGAAAACCCAAGGAAACCCAACGGTTTTAAGAAAATTAAGCAAAAGAATTTTCATAGTGTCTAGGCAAGCATTATGCAGCTCCTTACTTCAGCAGGGAGCTTTCGCAACTCCCGCTCCTCAAACAGAACTCCTTGTTTTTATAATACAAAAGACAATGAGCAAACATTTATGGTGTATTACCCTAAGTTTTTGGGTTAGGGTTTTTTGCGTCTTAATGTTTTGGGGTTAGGGTTTGGAGCGCCCTAAGTTTTCGGGCTAGGGCTTTGAGCATTCCTAACGTTTTGGGTTGGGTTTGGGTTTTGAGCATCCTAAGATTTTGGGTTGGGGGTTTTAGGCATAGGTCTTCAGGGGTTTAGTGTGGTAAATAGTTTGGGTTAGGTCTGTAGGGGTTTCGAGGTTTTTTGGATGTTAGGGCTTGAGGCTTTTTTTGTAAGGGCGGTGAGGGTTCCAGTGAGTGCTGGTAAATGCAGTTCTGGAGCACTCGGCCTGTGATTGGCCATGCTGGCTGTGCGGGGAATGCTGGTAGGTGTAGTTTTCCGGCACTGGGAGACCATGTTGTGTGCCCAGAGCATGCCGGGAGATGTAGTTCTCGGGACTCCGGACTTCCGGGAGGCCATGTTGCGTACCCAGAGTATGCCGGGAAATGTAGTTTTCGGATTCGGGACTTCCGGGAGGCCATGTTGAATGCCCAGAGCATACCGGGAGATGTAGTTCTCGGGAACTAGGGTTGGTGGCTAGGGCTGGGGCTAGAGTTAGGGTTTCGGGTGAGGGTTGGGGTTGGGGGTTATTGTTAGGGTTAGTGGTTTAGGGTTAGGCTTAGAAGGTTATGGTTAGGGATAGGTTAGGGGTAGGTTTAGAGGGTTAGGGTAAGGGTTAGGGGTTAGGGGTTGGGACTGTGGTTAGGCTTAGGGTAAGGGTTAGGGTGAGGGTATTAGGGTTTGGGTTCAGATTAGGGTAAGGGTTAGGGCAAAGGTAAGTGTTAGGGTAAGGCTTAGGGTGAGGATAAGGTTTAGGGAAAGGGTTAGGTTTAGGGTAAGGGTTGGGGTAAGGGTTAGGGTAAGGGTAAGGATTAGGGTTAGGTTTAGGGTAAGAATAAGGGTAAGCTAATGGTTAGGATAAGGGTAAGGGTTAGGGTAAAGGTTTTCATTTGTTAAAGCTGAAACGCAGTATGCAATCTGGGACGTCACAGCCAGAGCTGCCTATGGCAAGGTGAGAGAGGAAAAGATGGAGCAGATGTTCTACTCCTAGTTTTTTCTTTATACGTAAATAAAAGTTTGAGCTAATTCCAGTTGGAAGAGTTCCAATTACTTGCTTGGTCATAATGTCTTTTAATATTGAAAGCTGCAGCAAAAGCATGGGGATTTTTGCTTCTAGAAACACCCTAGTTCTCTTGTCTGCACTATGCATGCTTTTGAGCGAAAACTGATTAAAAAATAAAAAGAAAAATCACACACACACACAAAAAAAAAAAAAAAAAAAAAAAACCACCACAGCTGCTGCTGCTGCTCTCTTCCTACTTCCTTGTGCTTTGCCCCTACCCTTCCCAGGTGATTGGATTTGGTGCTAGTCAGGGCCAAATGGTATGTGAGTCCCAGGCATCCCCTCAGAGAGCTCATTCTGCTTGGGCTGCTCTTTGGGGTGTTTGTTTTTCCTTCGGTCAGTTGCAGGCTTCTTCAGGTGGATGAGAGTTTATGGACTGATGCGTTTCCAAGTAGCGAGGGGTACGCACATCTTTTTGAGGTAACAGTTGGTAGGATCTGTTAGAATAAACTAATGTAGTATTGATGCCTTTATTGCATGCAGTTCTTTTTCAGGTGAGTAACTGTTGCGAGTAACTGAAGTCAATGTTACTTGGTGTGTTTGCTATGCAGTGCCTGTGCGGACTATTGCACGAGACACAGCTTTCTGACATCTGGCCAGCAACTACTAAATAAGGGGAGGGGAGAAGCTGAAGAACGACCAAAGGACAAAGCCTGGGAGGAAGACTACGAGCCTTCAGTACGAGCGGCCCCCAGAGGGACCACCGGAGACTGATAACGCCTGCACCAGTGGGAGGGTTTGGATTCTGGGAACTAATTAGAATAACCCTGCCTTTTGTAGAAGTAGTAATGAATATGTATTAGCCTAGCAGCATAAAAACCAGCCGCCTGATGTAACTTGTGTGCGTCTTGGTGGAGCAGAGACTCCTGGCGCACCCAGCGCTGCTTGCTTACCTCTATTCCTTTAATAAATCATAAACATTAATTGTAAGCCTATTTGGGACTCGGTCATTTATTACAAGTGGGACCTCCCGATGGGTGGAAGCTGTCGGGATAGCTCGGGATGCTGAGGCGTGGTGCTGCAAGGAGGTTGTTGGTCGGTGGCGCCCTGGGGCAGGCCGAATTGGGAGGGGGCGAGGCGGCGGGTAGTCGGTGGCTTCTGTGGAAAAGGCGCTTGTATGGGGGGGCTGCGCATTCAGAGGAACCTTGACAGGCTGCAGATAGGGGCAGGCAGGAACCTTTTGAAGTTCAGGAGAGGGAAATGCCAAGCCCTACCCCTAGGGAGAAACACCTCTGTTTACCAGCACTGGCTAGCTCGATACTGAATAAGCATTTCTTCATGGAAGGGGTGCTTTGCTATTAGAACAGGCTGCCCGGGGAAGTGGTAAGAGACCCGATCCTTAAAAGTATTGAAGAGACATGTGGACATAGCCCGGGAGTCCGGCCGCCGGCAGGGCGGGAGCTGGCTCTTCCGAGCCCCTGTGCTCCGGTCTTGTGCGACGCGTTTGCAAGCAGCACCGGGTGCCGGGTCCGACATCGGACGGTTCGGGGACGGCGATTCCGGGGCCGTCGGCTAGCGGGAGCCGGCTATGTCGTGTCCCGGGGATCCGACTTCAGGGGGCGTGGGGGCCGGCCGTGCAGTGAAGCGGGGGGCTGGCGTCCGCCGGCTTCCCAGAGAGCGGGCTTTCGGTCCCGTGCGGTTCGGTGGCCGGCCGTCCCGAAACCCTGGGCACCGGTCCATTGCTAGACTCAGCGGGCTCCGGGGCCGAACTCGGCTTCTCGGGGCCGGCGGTCGCGGTGTCCAGGTGTCCCGTCTCGGGCGGCGCGGGGCCGGCTGTCCCTAGCAGCTGGGTTCCCAAGAGCTTCTGGGCTCCCAAGCGTCGCCCAAGACCGGATCCCAGAGAATCGGGACGGCCGGCCACACCGCTGCGACTAGCACAAGCGTCTCCCGACAACGGAGCCCAGGAGCTTGCGAGGGTCAGATTCCGCGCCCCGGGATAGAGAAACGGGGAGCGCGGGTCGGCCGGCCGCAGCTTCGCACGGGACCGAACCCCCTGTCTCCGGGACGGCCAGACCCCGAGCCGGCAGACAGCAGCCTCCCGCTTCACGGCACGGTCGACCCCCAACCCGCCCGAGTTCTGATCGCCGGGACACGGGACAGCCGGCCGCGCCGCCCGAGGCCGGACACCTGGAGCCCGGGACCGCCGTCCCTGACAAAGCCAAAGTCGGACCCGGACCCCGCTGCGGCTAGCACACGCGTCGCCCAGGACCGCAGCCTAGGACCTCGGGACGGTCGCATCCCGCGCCTCCGGCAGGAGCTACCCGGGAGGGCAGGACGGCCTGCCGCAGCTCCGCAAGAGACCGAACCTGCTGGATTCCGGGACGGCCAGAGCCCGAGCCGGTGGGCAGCAGCCTCCCGCTTCACGGCTCGGCAGGCACCTACGTCGCCCGACTTCGGACCCACGGGACAGCCGGCACCCGCGCCGCCGGAGGCCGGACACACGGGCCTCGGGATCGCCGTCCCCGAACCGCACGAAGTCACACACGGTCTCCGGTGCGTCCAGCACACGCATCGCAAAGACCGGAGTCCAGATTATAGGATCAGCCAGCCCCGCGCCGCCCGAGGTCGGACCGGGAACCCGGTGCGCTTGGCACATGCGTCGCCAAAGACCGGAGCCCTGGGAAGCGTGATGGCCGGACCCCACGCAGCCCGAGTTCGGACCCACGGGACATGGGACAGCCGGCACCCGTGCCGACGGAGGCCGGTCACGCGGGCCCCGGGACCACCGTCCCCGAGCCTCCCGAGGTCGGACCCGGACCCCGTGTGTTGGGGCTGTCTGAGCTGGAGTCACCTTTTCCCTGCAGCAGCCCGCACAGTGCTGTACTCTGCACTCGTAGCTGGAACAGCACTGATATCACTCCAGTGTTGTGTCTGCGTAGTGCTGGCACAGCATCAGGACTCCTTCCAAGCCCCCAAGAGCCAGCAGGCTAGGGGTGGGCAAGTTACGGGGAGGGGACGTTGTCGGGCCAGCTGACCTAAACCAACCAAAGCACGGCTTTCAGCCCCCCTGTTGTTAACTAACCAAGTGACCTCTGGTAGGTTTATATCCTAATGTTTCCATGTTGCAGCACCCAACGCTCGCAGCACAGTTTTTAACAGTCCATTGTACCTCTCAATCTTCCCAGAGGCTTGTGGGATCCCAGCTGCTTGGCTTCGTTGCCTTCTAGCTGTTGGGTATTGGCCCCACTATCCCAGCGTCGAAGCAGCCAAGTGAGGATGTGCTCACCTGGACGGCGACTGAAGGCTTTTCGTATTTCTCGCAGCTCACTCAAGGATAGAGACCGAGTAGTTTCTGATTCATCTATGATTTCAGTCTCTTCTTCGCGATGTTGCCGTGATAACGCTGCTTTAGAGCCGCTTGCCTTTTCCTCTTCTCCTTCATCCATAGGAGGCGCTCCTTCCCTTACTAAACGACCTGATCTCCGTTTCCACTGTTGTCTTTACTACGGGGGCGACTGATACCAAAGATGGTCGGTCCTCTGGGGTGGTCACAGTGTGTGCTGTCTCATCATCAAATTCAAGAACCTCCCTATCCCCTTGAGGGTGCTGGGCAATGTTAATTGACATCTGATAGGCGTAAGCCAGACCCCAGCAGAGTTCAGCCAGCTAGTGGAGTTCTCTAGTATTGCCAGGGTCAGGGCATACATCTTTCAAACATTCTACCACCTTTCTTGGATTTTGTACTTGTTCAGGGGTGAAAATTAGAACCATTGGAGGAGAAAACCGTGATAGGTACCTGCCCAAATCCCCCCACACACCTTGCCACCCACAACTTTGTCTGGGGACAGGTCCTTGGATAATATTCTTAATAAACTGCTTTGCCTTGGGGAAGAAGACAAACACTACACCTAGTATATGAGGATAATATCTCACCAGGGGTATCCAAGATACTGAAAGGCTGCTGTAATTAGCCCACAGGGAGAAAAGTAGAAGGCACCACACCCGATATTATTCACTGATTGACTGCTGGGGGCAAAAAAGAAAGCACTGTAATTCTTAATATTTTCAATAAGATAATCTCCAGGAGACCAGGAGGAAAACAATGCCGGGCTTGAATACCAAACCAAACTGAAGGCCAGTATGTTACAGCACAACATGATAAAAAAAACAAGCACAGACTTCAACGTTTTCTCCGACCGGATGTAAAGGAAAAAAGAAAACAGAGAGTGGGCTACATACAACATATCCACACAGAAAAGTATTACCAGAAAACCGAGCATTATGACAACCAATATGTTAGTTGTAAATACTTCAATCAATACTATTGTTATCTCAAGCCTCGAGCGCCACAACCCTTTTGGAGCCCAACCCTCGTTGGGCGCCAAGGACTGTGGTGGTTTTACTCAGGTGGGCAGCCGAGCTCCACCACAACCGCTCTCTCGAGAAAATACAACACAGAGAACTCGAGGTTTGAAATAAGAAAGGTATAATTAAAGGGAAAGGGAATGGGGAGAAAAAGAAACAAAAGAAACAATAAGTCTGCATGGAAGCACCGAGAGAGAAAAAAATTATTCTCTACTTCCCATCAGCGAGCGGTGTTCGGCCACGTCCTGGGAAGCAGGGCCTCAAACGCGTAGTGGATGTTCAGGAGGAACAGCCTCCTACCCCACGAGAGCCCCCCCTTTTATTGCTGAGTGTGACATCGGGTGTTACAGAATATCCCTTTGGTTGGTTTAGGTCAGCTGGCCCGACAACGTCCCCTCCCCATAACTTGCCCACCCCTAGCTTGCTGGCTCTTGGGGGCTTGGAAGGAGTCCTGATGCTGTGCCAGCACTACGCAGACACAACACTGGAGTGATATCAGTGCTGTTCCAGCTACGAGTGCAGAGTACAGCACTGTGCGGGCTGCTGCAGGGAAAAGGTGACTCCAGCTCAGACAGCCCCAACACACGGGGTCCGGGTCCGACCTCGGGAGGCTCGGGGACGGTGGTCCCGGGGCCCGCGTGACCGGCCTCCATCGGCACGGGTGCCGGCTGTCCCATGTCCCGTGGGTCCGAACTCGGGCTGCGTGGGGTCCGGCCATCACGCTTCCCAGGGCTCCGGTCTTTGGCGACGCATGTGCCAAGCGCACCGGGTTCCCGGTCCGACCTCGGGCGGCGCGGGGCTGGCTGATCCTATAATCTGGACTCCGGTCTTTGCGATGCGTGTGCTGGACGCACCGGAGACCGTGTGTGACTTCGTGCGGTTCGGGGACGGCGATCCCGAGGCCCGTGTGTCCGGCCTCCGGCGGCGCGGGTGCTGGCTGTCCCGTGGGTCCGAAGTCGGGCGACGTAGGTGCCTGCCGAGCCGTGAAGCGGGAGGCTGCTGCCCACCGGCTCGGGCTCTGGCCGTCCCGGAATCCAGCAGGTTCGGTCTCTTGCGGAGCTGCGGCAGGCCGTCCTGCCCTCCCGGGTAGCTCCTGCCGGAGGCGCGGGATGCGACCGTCCCGAGGTCCTAGGCTGCGGTCCTGGGCGACGCGTGTGCTAGCCGCAGCGGGGTCCGGGTCCGACTTTGGCTTTGTCAGGGACGGCGGTCCCGGGCTCCAGGTGTCCGGCCTCGGGCGGCGCGGCCGGCTGTCCCGTGTCCCGGCGATCAGAACTCGGGCGGGTTGGGGGCCGACTGTGCCGTGAAGCGGGAGGCTGCTGTCTGCCGGCTCGGGGTCTGGCCGTGCCGGAGACAGGGGGTTCGGTCCCGTGCGAAGCTGCGGCCGGCCGACCCGCGCTCCCCGTTTCTCTATCCCGGGGCGCGGAATCTGACCCTCGCAAGCTCCTGGGCTCCGTTGTCGGGAGACGCTTGTGCTAGTCGCAGCGGTGTGGCCGGCCGTCCCGATTCTCTGGGATCCGGTCTTGGGCGACGCTTGGGAGCCCAGAAGCTCTTGGGAACCCAGCTGCTAGGGACAGCCGGCCCCGCGCCGCCCGAGACGGGACACCTGGACACCGCGACCGCCGGCCCCGAGAAGCCGAGTTCGGCCCCGGAGCCCGCTGAGTCTAGCAATGGACCGGTGCCCAGGGTTTCGGGACGGCCGGCCACCGAACCGCACGGGACCGAAAGCCCGCTCTCTGGGAAGCCGGCGGACGCCAGCCCCCCGCTTCACTGCACGGCCGGCCCCCACGCCCCCTGAAGTCGGATCCCCGGGACACGACATAGCCGGCTCCCGCTAGCCGACGGCCCCGGAATCGCCGTCCCCGAACCGTCCGATGTCGGACCCGGCACCCGGTGCTGCTTGCAAACGCGTCGCACAAGACCGGAGCACAGGGGCTCGGAAGAGCCAGCTCCCGCCCTGCCGGAGGCCGGACTCCCGGGCTATGTCCACATGTCTCTTCAATACTTTTAAGGATCAGGTCTCTTACCACTTCCCCGGGCAGCCTGTTCTAATAGCAAAGCACCCCTTCCATGAAGAAATGCTTATTCAGTATCGAGCTAGCCAGTGCTGGTAAACAGAGGTGTTTCTCCCTAGGGGTAGGGCTTGGCATTTCCCTCTCCTGAACTTCAAAAGGTTCCTGCCTGCCCCTATCTGCAGCCTGTCAAGGTTCCTCTGAATGCGCAGCCCCCCCATACAAGCGCCTTTTCCACAGAAGCCACCGACTACCCGCCGCCTCGCCCCCTCCCAATTCGGCCTGCCCCAGGGCGCCACCGACCACCAACCTCCTTGCAGCACCACGCCTCAGCATCCCGAGCTATCCCGACAGCTTCCACCCATCGGGAGGTCCCACTTGTAATAAATGACCGAGTCCCAAATAGGCTTACAATTAATGTTTATGATTTATTAAAGGAATAGAGGTAAGCAAGCAGCGCTGGGTGCGCCAGGAGTCTCTGCTCCACCAAGACGCACACAAGTTACATCAGGCGGCTGGTTTTTATGCTGCTAGGCTAATACATATTCATTACTACTTCTACAAAAGGCAGGGTTATTCTAATTAGTTCCCAGAATCCAAACCCTCCCACTGGTGCAGGCGTTATCAGTCTCCGGTGGTCCCTCTGGGGGCCGCTCGTACTGAAGGCTCGTAGTCTTCCTCCCAGGCTTTGTCCTTTGGTCGTTCTTCAGCTTCTCCCCTCCCCTTATTTAGTAGTTGCTGGCCAGATGTCAGAAAGCTGTGTCTCGTGCAATAGTCCGCACAGGCACTGCATAGCAAACACACCAAGTAACATTGACTTCAGTTACTCGCAACAGTTACTCACCTGAAAAAGAACTGCATGCAATAAAGGCATCAATACTACATTAGTTTATTCTAACAGATCCTACCAACTGTTACCTCAAAAAGATGTGCGTACCCCTCGCTACTTGGAAACGCATCAGTCCATAAACTCTCATCCACCTGAAGAAGCCTGCAACTGACCGAAGGAAAAACAAACACCCCAAAGAGCAGCCCAAGCAGAATGAGCTCTCTGAGGGGATGCCTGGGACTCACATACCATTTGGCCCCGACTAGCACCAAATCCAATCACCTGGGAAGGGTAGGGGCAAAGCACAAGGAAGTAGGAAGAGAGCAGCAGCAGCAGCTGTGGTGGTTTTTTTTTTTTTTTTTTTTTTTTTTGTGTGTGTGTGTGATTTTTCTTTTTATTTTTTAATCAGTTTTAGCTCAAAAGCATGCATAGTGCAGACAAGAGAACTAGGGTGTTTCTAGAAGCAAAAATCCCCATGCTTTTGCTGCAGCTTTCAATATTAAAAGACATTATGACCAAGCAAGTAATTGGAACTCTTCCAACTGGAATTAGCTCAAACTTTTATTTACGTATAAAGAAAAAACTAGGAGTAGAACATCTGCTCCATCTTTTCCTCTCTCACCTTGCCATAGGCAGCTCTGGCTGTGACGTCCCAGATTGCATACTGCGTTTCAGCTTTAACAAATGAAAACCTTTACCCTAACCCTTACCCTTATCCTAACCATTAGCTTACCCTTATTCTTACCCTAAACCTAACCCTAATCCTTACCCTTACCCTAACCCTTACCCCAACCCTTACCCTAAACCTAACCCTTTCCCTAAACCTTATCCTCACCCTAAGCCTTACCCTAACACTTACCTTTGCCCTAACCCTTACCCTAATCTGAACCCAAACCCTAACCCTAATACCCTCACCCTAACCCTTACCCTAAGCCTAACCACAGTCCCAACCCCTAACCCCTAACCCTTACCCTAACCCTCTAAACCTACCCCTAACCTATCCCTAACCATAACCTTCTAAGCCTAACCCTAAACCACTAACCCTAACAATAACCCCCAACCCCAACCCTCACCCGAAACCCTAACTCTAGCCCCAGCCCTAGCCACCAACCCTAGTTCCCGAGAACTACATCTCCCGGTATGCTCTGGGCATTCAACATGGCCTCCCGGAAGTCCCGAATCCGAAAACTACATTTCCCGGCATACTCTGGGTACGCAACATGGCCTCCCGGAAGTCAGGAGTCCCGAGAACTACATCTCCCGGCATCCTCTGGGCACACAACATGGTCTCCCAGTGCCGGAAAACTACACCTACCAGCATTCCCCGCACAGCCAGCATGGCCAATCACAGGCCGAGTGCTCCAGAACTGCATTTACCAGCACTCACTGGAACCCTCACCGCCCTTACAAAAAAAGCCTCAAGCCCTAACATCCAAAAAACCTCGAAACCCCTACAGACCTAACCCAAACTATTTACCACACTAAACCCCTGAAGACCTATGCCTAAAACCCCCAACCCAAAATCTTAGGATGCTCAAAACCCAAACCCAACCCAAAACGTTAGGAATGCTCAAAGCCCTAGCCCGAAAACTTAGGGCGCTCCAAACCCTAACCCCAAAACATTAAGACGCAAAAAACCCTAACCCAAAAACTTAGGGTAATACACCATAAATGTTTGCTCATTGTCTTTTGTATTATAAAAACAAGGAGTTCTGTTTGAGGAGCGGGAGTTGCGAAAGCTCCCTGCTGAAGTAAGGAGCTGCATAATGCTTGCCTAGACACTATGAAAATTCTTTTGCTTAATTTTCTTAAAACCGTTGGGTTTCCTTGGGTTTTCCGTGGTCATCATGGTGGAAAAGTGTAAATTGTGGGTTTTGGAGAACATCAGCTAGGTTTATGAGGACTTTTGGGGCAGATTCAAGGTTTTTAGGGTTTTCTTCTGTTTTTTTCTAGTGATCCAGTTGTTTTTCGGCGTGTTTTTGACGTGTTTTGGGTTCTCCGTTAGGTTTTGTTGGGTTCTTGTTGGTCATCATGTTGGAAAAGTGTAAATTGTGGGTTTTGGAGAACATCAGGTAGGTTTAGGGGGACTTTTGGGGTGGATTCATGGTATTTGTTTTTTTTTTTCTGTTTTTTTTTGGGTGATCCCATTCTTTTTTGGGGTGTTTTTGATGTGTTTTTGGGTCTCCGTTAGGTTTTGTTGGGTTCTTGTTGGTCATCATGTTGGAAAAGTGTAAATTGTGGGTTTTGGAGAATATCAGGTGTTTTTAAGTTTTTTTGGGTGGTGTATCTATGGTTTTGGGGGAATTCTTCTGGTTTTTTTTAGCGTTTTCTTCTGTTTTTGGGGTGGTCCCGTTCTTTTTTGGGGTGTTTTTGACGTGTTTTGGGTTCTCCGTTGGGTTTCGTTGGGTGTTCCGTGGTCATCATGTTGGAAAAGTGTAAATTGTGGGTTTTGGAGAACATCAGGTAGGTTTAGGGGGACTTTTGGGGTGGATTCATGATATATGGGGTTTTCTTCTGGTTTTTTTTGTTTTTTTTTTTTGGGGGGGGTGATCCAATTCATTTTGGGGGTGTTTTTGATGTGTTTTGGGGTCTCCATTGGGTTTCCTTGCGTTTTCCGTGGTCATCATGGTGGAAAAGGGTAAATTGTTGGTTTTGGAGAACATCAGGTAGGTTTAGGTTGGTTTTGGGATTGGATCTATGGTTTTGGGCGATTTTGTTTCATTTTTGGGGGTGATCCCGTTCTTTTTTGGGGTGTTTTTGACGTGTTTTGGGGTCTCCGTTGGTATTCCTTGGGTTTTCCATGGTCATGGTGGTGGAAAAGTGTAAATTGTGGGTTTTGGAGAACTTCAGGTAGGTTTAGGGGAATTTTGGGGTGGATTCATGGTATTTGGTCTTTTCTTCTCTTTTTTTTGGGTGATCCTGTTCTTTTTTGGGGTGTTTATGACGTGTTTTGGGGTCTCCGTTGGGTTTTAGTTGGGTTCTTGTTGGTCATCATGGTGAAAAAGGGTAAATTGTGGGTTTTGGAGAACATCAGGTAGGCTTAGGGGGACTTTTGGGGCAGAGTCATGTTTTTTGGTGTTTTCTTCTGTTTCTTGGGGTGGTCCCGTTCTTTTTTGGGAAATTTTTGAGGTGTTTGGGGGTCTCCGTTGGGTTTTGTTGTGTACTCGTTGGTCATCGTGGTGGAAAATGGTAAATTGTGGGTTTTGGAGAACATCAGGTAGGTTTAGGGTGGTTTAGGGATTGGATCCGTGCTTTTTGGGGATTTTCTTCCAGTTTATGGGTGATCCCTTTATTTTTGGGGTGTTTTTGACGTGTTTTGGTGTCTCATTTTGGGTTTTCGTTTGGTTCATGTTGGTCATCCTGGTGAAAAATTGTAAATTGTGGGTTTTGGAGAACATCAGGTAGGTTTAGGGGGACTTTTGGTGTGGATCTATGGCTTTTGGGGTTTTCTTTCGTTGTTGGGGTTGAACCAGTTCTTTTTTGGGATGTTTTTGACGTTTTTGGGGTCTCCGTTGGGTTTTGTTGGGTTCTCGTTGGTCGTTAAGCTAAATGGGAGTGGATTGTGGGTTTTGAAGAAGATCAGGTGAGTTTAGGGTGATTTGGGAGGGAAATGCATAGTTTTGTTTTTTTTTTCTTCTGATCCAGTTCTTTTTTGGGGTGTTTTTGACGTGTTTTGGGGTTTCCGTTGCGTTTTGTTGAGTTCCTAATGGGTTTTATGGTGGGTGGGAGTGGATTTTGGGATTTGGAGAAGATCAGGTAGGTTTAGGGTGGTTTTGGGATTGGATCCATGCTTTTTGGGGATTTTCTTCCAGTTTTGGGGGTTATCCCGTTCTTTTTTGGGGTGTTTTTGACATGTTTTGATGTCTCTGTTGGGTTTTGTTGGGTTTTCTGTTGGCATCTTGGTAGAAAAGGGTAAACTGTGGGTTTTGGAGAACTTCAGGTAGGTTTAGGGGGACTTTTGGGGTGGATTCATGGTATTTGGGGTTTTCTTCTGTTTTTTGGGGAGATCCTGTTCTTTTTTTTTTTTTTTTTTTTTTTTTTTGACATGTTTTTTGTCTCCATTGGGTTTCGTTGGGTTTTCCATGGCCATCATGGTGGAACAGGGTAAATTTGTGGGTTTTGGAGAACATCAGGTAGGTTAAGGCTGGTTTTGGGATTGGATCTGTGCTTTTTGGGGATTTTCTTCCAGTTTATGGGTGATCCCTTTCTTTTTTGGGGTGTTTTTGACGTGTTTTCGTGTCTCCTTTTGGGTTTTCGTTTGGTTTATGTTGGTCATCATGGTGAAAATTGTAAATTTTTGGGGGGGGAATTTTCTTCCAGTTTTGGGGGTGATCCCGTTCTTTTTTGGGTTGTTTTTGACATGTTTTGGGGTCTCTGTTGGGTTTCGTTGGGTTTTCTGTTGTCATGGTGGTGGAAAAGTGTAAATTGTTGGTTTTGGAGAACATCATGTAGGTTTAGGCTGTTTTGGGGGTGGATCTATTTTTTGGGGGTTTTCTTTCGTTTTGGGGGGTTATCCCATTCTTTTTTGGGGTGTTTTTGACGTGTTTTGAGGTCTCCGTTTGTTTTTTTTTGGGTTTCCATTGGGTTTTCTGGTGATTGGGAGTGGATTGTACATTTAGGAGAACATCAGGTAGGTTTAAGGGTTTTTTGGGTTGTTAAATCACATTTTTTCTTCTGATTCGGTTCGCTTTTGGGGTGTTCTTGACGTGTTTTGTGGTTTCCGTTGCGTTTCGTTGAGTTTTGACAAATTGACAAATCCTTGAAGTCCCTTTTGATTGCTCACAGGCTATGCGTTGCCACTCCTTCTCCTCCCAGATATAGGACGAGCAATCGGTAATAGTCTGACGGTTGAACCAAGCTGGGAAGCCTCCTTGTGATGTCCTAACCCAGGCCCTAGGAAGGCAGCAGATTTCCCTTAGAGGAGGGTCCCTTCTACATATTGGACCCTCTGTTCCGCTGACTGATAAATCACCCACAACTAAAACTCACCTTTTCTTCCTGCTGCCTGTGGTCACTATATGGGGGGGTTGGCTTTTCCAACCCTGCCAATATCTCTGGTGGAGAGGGATTATAGCCTTTTCCATCCATCGATTGCCTTTCGGCCTCCAGGGCCTTATACCTGTTGCGCAGGTCTACCTGATAGTGTGATATGGTTGAGATTTTGATAAAATTGCAAACACAAACATTAAAGTGATTACTGGTATCTACCACAGCATTATCTACGACTATAGAATCACAATGACTTCTCATGCAAACACAACCTTTCCCAATATATACAAGTACAGTATCAAGGGTTTCATTAGGATGTATCTCAACGTGGCAAATATTTTGCTCAGTGTCAAGACAAATGTCTTGGGATTCCAGCGTGTTACTTTCACAGATGGAACTTTTTTGTTCACGCACAATGCATGCATTTACATCAATTGTTTGCCACTTTCCTCCCTTTTGATGGGCCCATACTTTATGCCCTTTAGTATAAAGTATAGTTCCATTATGATTGAGTCCTAATGCAATGATTGGCTATACATTGTATACGGTGGCATTACTTATAGTAAGTATAAAGGACACAATTTGATCATTTTCTGCATAAAAGGTAAAGTTGACTAATTGCCACCATGCTTGAAAATCTTTTTCAAATTCTGAAGCATTATCCCAAATAAATTTTCGAATTTCAGTGGGCAAAGTTCCTCCTTCTCCCTGTCTCTAATAATAGCTGCTGCTAAAGATTGTATACATTACTGCATTTGGATACAGCTCCAAGCAAGGGAGGTATTGCCTTGGCTTTTTCCAAGGGCATGTACAATTAATTTATGATATAGAAGCCATTGCTTTGCTAAAGACAATAAGGATGATTTTTATTGGATGATCAAGTTACTGTAGTCAGAAACTAAACCTAACCCTAAACTAACCCTAACACTAACCCAACCCTAAACCTAACCCTAACCCTAACGGCTGCCCGCGGATCTAAACCTAACGCTCAAACCCTAATCCTAACCCTAACCCTAACCCGAACCGAACACTAAAGCTAAACCTAACCCTAACCCTTACCGTAAACCTAACCCTAACGTAACCCTAACCCTAACCCTAACCCTAACCCTAACCCTAACCCTAACCCTAACCCTAACCCTAATCTAACCGTAACCCTAACCCTAACCCTAACAAAACCCTAACCCTAACCCTAACCCTAACCCTAACACTAATCCTAACCCTAACAACCATAACCCTCTAACCCTAACCCTAACCCTAACCCTAACCCTAACCCTAACCCCTAACCCTAGCCCTAACCCTAACCCTAACCCTAACCCTAAAAGAATTCGAATCCGAACCCTAACCCTAACGGTATCCCTAACCCTAACCCTAACCCTAACTCTAACCCTAACAGAATTCTAACCCTAACCCTAACCCTAACCGTATCCCTAATCCTAACCTTAACCCTAACCCTAATCCTAACAGAACCCTAACCCTAACCGAAACCCTAAAACTAAACCTAAACCTAACCTAACCCTAACCCTAACCCTAAACCTAACCCTAACCCTAACCCTAACCTTAACCCTAACCCTAACCCTAACCCTAACCCTAACCCTAACCCTAACTCTAACCCTAAGACCCTAACCCTAACCCTAACCCTAACCCTAACAGAATTCTAACCCTAACCCTAACCCTAACTGTATCCCTAATCCTAACCCTAACCCTAACCCTAACCCTAACCCTAAGACCCTAACCCTAACCCTAACAACCCTAACCCTAACCCTAACCCTAACCCTAGCCCCTAACCCTAGCCCTAACCCTAACCCTAACCCTAAAAGAATTCGAATCCGAACCCTAACCCTAACGGTATCCCTAACCCTAACCCTAACCCTAACTCTAACCCTAAGACCCTAACCCTAACCCTAACCGTAACCCTAACAGAATTCTAACCCTAACCCTAACCCTAACCGTATCCCTAATCCTAACCTTAACCCTAACCCTAATCCTAACAGAACCCTAACCCTAACCGAAACCCTAAAACTAAACCTAAACCTAACCTAACCCTAACCCTAACCCTAAACCTAACCCTAACCCTAACCCTAACCTTAACCCTAACCCTAACCCTAACCCTAACCCTAACCCTAACCCTAACCCTAACCCTAACCCTAACTCTAACCCTAAGACCCTAACCCTAACCCTAACCCTAACCCTAACAGAATTCTAACCCTAACCCTAACCCTAACTGTATCCCTAATCCTAACCCTAACCCTAACTCTAACCCTAAGACCCTAACCCTAACCCTAACAACCCTAACCCTAACCCTAACACTACCCCTAACCCTAACCCTAACCCTAAACCTAACCCTTACCCTAACCCTAACCCTAACCCTAACCCTAACCCTAACCCTAACCCTAACAACCCTAACCCTCTTACCCTAACCCTAACCCTAACCCTAACCCTAACCCTAACCCTAACAGAATTCGAACCCTAACCCTAACCCTAACCGTATCCCTAATCCTAACCCTAACCCTAACCCTAACCCTAACCCTAACCGTAACCCTAAGACCCTAACCCTAACCCTAACCCTAACCCTAACCCCTAACCCTAACCCTAACCCTAACCCTAACCCTAACCCTAACCTTAACCCTAACCCTAACCCTCTAACCCTAACCCTAATGCTTACCCTAATCCTTACCCTACCCTTATCCTTACCATTACTCTATCCTTTACCCTAACTCTTAACCCTAACCCTAACCCTTACCCTAACCCTTACCATAAACCTAACCCTTTGCCTAAACCTAAACCTTATCCTCACCCTCAGCCTTACCCTAACCCTTACCCTTAGCCTTACCCTAACACTTACCCTTGCCCTAACCCTTACCCGTACCCTAATCTGAACCCAAACCCTAACCCTAATACTCTCACTCTAACCCTTACTCTAACCCTAACCACAACCCCAACCCCTAACCCTCACGCTAACCCTCTAAACCTACCCCTAACCTATCCCTAACCCTAACCCTCTAAGCCTAACCCTAACCCTCTAAGCCTAACAATAACCCCCAACCCCAACCCTCACCCGAAACCCTAACTCTAGCCCCAGCCCTAGCCCCTAACCCTAGTTCCCGAGAACTACATCTCCCGGTATGCTCTGGGCATTCAACATGGCCTCCCGGAAGTCCCGAATCCGAAAACTACATTTCCCGGTATACTCTGGGTACGCAACATGGCCTCCCAGTGCCGGAAAACTACACCTACCAGCATTCCCCGCACAGCCAGCATGGCCAATCACAGGCCGAGTGCTCCAGAACTGCATTTACCAGCACTCACTGGAACCCTCACCGCCCTTACAAAAAAAGCCTCAAGCCCTAACATCCAAAAAACCTCGAAACCCCTACAGACCTAACCCAAACTATTTACCACACTAAACCCCTGAAGACCTATGCCTAAAACCCCCAACCCAAAATCTTAGGATGCTCAAAACCCAAACCCAACCCAAAACGTTAGGAATGCTCAAAGCCCTAGCCCGAAAACTTAGGGCGCTCCAAACCCTAACCCCAAAACATTAAGACGCAAAAAACCCTAACCCAAAAACTTAGGATAATACACCATAAATGTTTGCTCATTGTCTTTTGTATTATAAAAACAAGGAGTTCTGTTTGAGGAGCGGGAGTTGCAAAAGCTCCCTGCTGAAGTAAGGAGCTTCATAATGCTTGCCTAGACATTATGAAAATTCTTTTGCTTAACGTAACAAAAAATAGACCCCCCAACCCATTCTCCTTCTGCATCTCAGTTGCCTCTTTTGTTCAAAGACACTGTTGCAAAGCTCATGTAACCATCTCCTGATAAGTTGCTAAAGTAGTGTATCGACATACATGCCTTCCTGTCTAACGCTGGGCCAACATGACCAAATAATAAAAGAAGTTGAACCACAACGCCGAGGAAGACTACGGCCTTCATCTTCACGACCACCAGAGGGACAGAGACGACCCCCTAGCAACAGTGCGCGCAGTCGCAGAATATACCAGGATGTGCTGCGTAATCCCGGAATTAGCAAAATATAAATAAAAAGGGACTCTGGCGGGGGTGAGGTGCGTGCCGTTGGCGGAGCTGAGACTCCCCGGCCGCCCAGTGCTGTTTTGCTTGATGTTTGCTCACTCAATAAATTCCTTTCTATGATTAATACAATGCTCTATGAAAATTAATTAAGGGGGCAACTTATAACACTTTGGACGCTCAAAACCCTATCCCGAAAACATTAGGACGCTCCAAACTCTATCCAGAAAACTTAGGACACTCCAAACCCTATTCCAAAAACTTAGGACGCTCAAAACCCTATCCTGGAAACATTGAGATGCTCAAAACCCTTTCCC
>NW_028136642.1:0-37850 GCF_965140915.1 Aythya marila | reverse complement strand
TTTTGATGTGTTTTGGGGTCTCCGTTGGGTTTTGTTGGGTTCTTGTTGGTCATCATGTTGGAAAAGTGTAAATTGTGGGTTTTGGAGAATATCAGGTGAGTTTAAGTTTTTCTGGGTGGTGAATCTGTGGTTTTGGTTGAATTCTTCTGTTTTTTTTTTTTTTTTTAGCGTTTTCTTCTGTTTTTGGGGTGGTCCCATTCTTTTTTGGGGTGTTTTTGACTTATTTTGGGGTCTCCGTTGGTTTTTGTTGGGTTCTTGTTGTTCATCATGGTGAAACGGGTAAATTGTGGGTATTGGAGAACATTAGGTAGGTTTAGGGGGACTTTTGGGGTGGATCAACGGCTTTTAGGGTTTTCTTTCGGTTTTGGGGGTGATCCCGCTTTTTTTTTGTGGTGTTTTTGACGTGTTTTGGGGTTTCCGTTGCATTTCGTTGATTTCCTAATGTGTTTTAAGTTTGTTGGGAGTGGACTTTGGGATTTGGAGAACATCAGGTAGGTTTAGTGTGTTTTTGGGGTGGATCTATGTTTTTTGGTGTTTTCTTTCTTTTTTAGGGGTTATCCTGTTCTTGTTTGGGGTGTTTTCGACTTGTTTTGGGGTCTCCGTTGGGTTTTTAGTTGGATTCTGGTTGGTCGTTAAGGGAAATGGGAGTGGGATTGTGGGTTTTGAAGAAGATCAGGTGAGTTTAGGGTGGTTTTGCGGGAAATTCATAGTGTTTGGTGTTTTTTCTTCTGATCCAGTTCTTTTTTGGGGTGTTTTTTGAGGTGTTTTTGGGGTTCCGTTGGGTTTTGTTGAGTTCCTAATGGGTTTATGGTGGTTGGGAGTGGACATTTGGATTTGGAGAACATCAGGTACGTTTAGAGTGGTTTTGGGATTGGATCCGTGCTTTTTGGGGTTTTCTTTCGTTTTTGGGGGTGATCCTGTTCTTGTTTGGGGTGCTTTGGACGTGTTTTGGGTTCTCCGTTGGGTTTCGTTGTGTTTTCCGTGGTCATCATGGTGGAAAAGTGTAAATTGTGGGTTTTGGAGAACATGAGGTAGGTTTATGAGGACTTCTGGGGCAGATTCATGGCTTTTAGGATTTTCTTCTGTTTTTTTTCTACTGATCCAGTTCTTTTTTTGGCGTGTTTTTGACGTGTTTTGGGGTCTCCGTTGGGTTTCGTTGGGTTTTCCGTGGTCATCATGGTGGAAAAGTGTAAATTGTGGCTTTTGGAGAACATGAGGTAGGTTTATGAGGACTTTTGGTGTGGATTCATGGTATTTGGGGTTTTCTTCTGTTTTTTTTTTTTTTGGGCGGTTATCTAATTCATTTTTGTGGTGTTTTTGATGTGTTTTGGGGTCTCCGTTGGGTTTTGCTGGGTTCTTGTTGGTCATCATGTTGGAAAAGTGTAAATTGCGGGTTTTGGAGAACATCAGGTAGGTTTACTGTCTTTTTGGGGTGGATCTATGTTTTTGGGGGATTTTGTTCCAGTTTTGGGGGTGATTCCGTTCTTGTTTGGGGTGTTTTTGACATGTTTTGTGGTCTCTGTTTTGTTTCGTTGTGTTTTCCTTGTTCATTTTGGTGGAAAAGGCTGAATAGTGGGTTTTGGAGAACATCAGGTAGGTTTAGGGTGGTTTTGGGATTTGATCCGTGCTTTTTGGGGATTTTGTTCCAGTTTAGGGGGTGATTCCGTTCTTGTTTGTGGTGTTTTTGATGTGTTTTGGGTTCTCCGTTGGGTTTCGTTGGGTTTTCCGTTGGCATCATGGTGGAAAAGGGTAAATTGTGGGTTTTGGAGAACATCAGGTAGGTTTAGGGGGACTTTTGGAGTGGATTCATGGTATTTGTTTTTTTTTTCTGTTTTTCTGGGGTGATCCCGTTCTTTGTTGGTGTGTTTTTGATGTGTTTTGGGGTCTCCGTTGGGTTTTGTTGGGTTCTTGTTGGTCATCATGTTGGAAAAGTGTAAATTGTGGGTTTTGGAGAATATCAGGTGAGTTTAAGTTTTTCTGGGTGGTGAATCTATGGTTTTGGTTGAATTCTTCTGTTTTTTTAGCGTTTTCTTCTGTTTTTGGGGTGGTCCCATTCTTTTTTGGGGTGTTTTTGACTTATTTTGGGGTCTCCGTTGGTTTTTGTTGGGTTCTTGTTGTTCATCATGGTGAAAACGGGTAAATTGTGGGTATTGGAGAACATCAGGTAGGTTTAGGGGGGACTTTTGGGGTGGATCAACGGCTTTTAGGGTTTTCTTTCGGTTTTGGGGGTGATCCCGCTTTTTTTTTTGTGATGTTTTTGACGTGTTTTGGGGTTTCCGTTGCGTTTCGTTGATTTCCTAATGTGTTTTAAGTTTGTTGGGAGTGGACTTTGGGATTTGGAGAACATCAGGTAGGTTTAGTGTGTTTTTGGGGTGGATCTATGTTTTTTGGTGTTTTCTTTCGTTTTTGGGGGTGATCCTGTTCTTGTTTGGGGTGTTTTGGACGTGTTTTGGGTTCTCCGTAGTTTTTCGTTGTGTTTTCCGTGGTCATCATGGTGGAAAAGTGTAAATTGTGGGTTTTGAAGAACATCAGGTAGATTTAGGGTGTTTTTTGGGTGGATCTATGTTTTTGGGGGATTTTCTTCCAGTTTTGGGGTGATTCCGTTCTTGTTTGGGGTGTTTTTGACGTGTTTTGTGGTCTCTGTTTTGTTTCGTTGTGTTTTCCTTGTTCATTTTGGTGGAAAAGGCTGAATAGTGGGTTTTGGAGAACATCAGGTAGGTTTAGGGTGGTTTTGGGATTTGATCCGTGCTTTTTGGGGATTTTGTTCCAGTTTTGGGGGTGATTCCGTTCTTGTTTGTGGTGTTTTTGATGTGTTTTGGGGTCTCCGTTGGGTTTCGTTGGGTTTTCCGTTGGCATCATGGTGGAAAAGTGTAAATTGTGGGTTTTGGAGAACATCAGGTAGGTTTAGGGGGACTTTTGGGGTGGATTCATGGTATTTGTTTTTTTTTTTCTGTTTTTCTGGGGTGATCCCATTCTTTTTTGGGGTGTTTTTGATGTGTTTTGGGGTCTCCGTTGGGTTTTGTTGGGTTCTTGTTGGTCATCATGTTGGAAAAGTGTAAATTGTGGGGTTTGGAGAACATCAGGTAGGTTTAATGTCGTTTTGGGGTGGATCTATGTTTTTTGGGGGTTTTCTTTCTTTTTTAGGGGTTATCCTGTTCTAGTTTGGGGTGTTTTCGACTTGTTTTGGGGTCTCCGTTGGGTTTTAGTTGGATTCTTGTTGGTCGTTAAGGTAAATGGGAGTGGATTGTGGGTTTTGAAGAAGATCAGGTGAGTTTAGGGTGGTTTTGCGGGGAAATTCATAGTGTTTGGTGTTTTTTCTTCTGATCCAGTTCTTTTTTGGGGTGTTTTTGAGGTGTTTTTGGGGTTTCCATTGGGTTTCGTTGAGTTCCTAATGGGTTTTATGGTGGTTGGGAGTGGACATTTGGATTTGGAGAACATCAGGTACGTTTAGAGTGGTTTTGGGATTGGATCCGTGCTTTTTGGGGTTTTTCTTTCGTTTTTGGGGGTGATCCTGTTCTTGTTTGGGGTGTTTTGGACGTGTTTTGGTTCTCCGTTGGGTTTCGTTGTGTTTTCCGTGGTCATCATGGTGGAAAAGTGTAAATTGTGGGTTTTGGAGAACATGAGGTAGGTTTATGAGGACTTTTGGGGCAGATTCATGGTTTTTTTGGGTTTTCTTCTGTTGTTTTTTCTAGTGATCCAGTTGTTTTTTGGCGTGTTTTTGACGTGTTTTGGGGTCTCCGTTGGGTTTCATTGGGTTTCTCGTGGTCATCATGGTGGAAAAGTTTAAATTGTGGGTTTTGGAGAACATCAGGTAGATTTAGGGTGTTTTTTGGGTGGATCTATGTTTTTGGGGGATTTTCTTCCAGTTTTGGGGGTGATTCCGTTCTTGTTTGTGGTGTTTTTGATGTGTTTTGGGTTCTCCGTTGGTTTTCGTTGGGTTTTCCGTGGTCATCATGGTTGAAAAGTGTAAATTGTGGGTTTTGGAGAACATCAGGTAGGTTTAGGGGGACTTTTGGGGTGGATTCATGGTATTTGTTTTTTTTTTTCTGTTTTTCTGGGGTGATCCCATTCTTTTTTGGGGTGTTTTTGATGTGTTTTGGGGTCTCCGTTGGGTTTTGTTGGGTTCTTGTTGGTCATCATGTTGGAAAAGTGTAAATTGTGGGTTTTGGAGAACATCAGGTAGGTTTAGTGTCGTTTTGGGGTGGATCTATGTTTTTTGGGGGTTTTCTTTCTTTTTTAGGGGTTATCCTGTTCTTGTTTGGGGTGTTTTCGACTTGTTTTGGGGTCTCCGTTGGGTTTTAGTTGGATTCTGGTTGGTCGTTAAGGTAAATGGGAGTGGATTGTGGGTTTTGAAGAAGATCAGGTGAGTTTAGGGTGGTTTTGCGGGGAAATTCATAGTGTTTGGTGTTTTTTCTTCTGATCCAGTTCTTTTTTGGGGTGTTTTTGAGGTGTTTTTTGGGTTTCCGTTGGGTTTTGTTGAGTTCCTAATGGGTTTTATGGTGGTTGGGAGTGGACATTTGGATTTGGAGAACATCAGGTACGTTTAGAGTGGTTTTGGGATTGGATCCGTGCTTTTTGGGGTTTTCTTTCGTTTTTGGGGGTGATCCTGTTCTTGTTTGGGGTGTTTTGGACGTGTTTTGGGTTCTCCGTTGGGTTTCGTTGTGTTTTCCGTGGTCATCATGGTGGAAAAGTGTAAATTGTGGCTTTTGGAGAACATGAGGTAGGTTTATGAGGACTTTTGGTGTGGATTCATGGTATTTTGGGGTTTTCTTCTGTTTTTTTTTTTTTTTGGCGGTTATCTAATTCATTTTTGTGGTGTTTTTGATGTGTTTTGGGGTCTCCGTTGGGTTTTGCTGGGTTCTTGTTGGTCATCATGGTGGAAAAGTGTAAATTGTGGGTTTTGGAGAACATCAGGTAGGTTTAGGGTGTTTTTTGGGTGGATCTATGTTTTTGGGGGATTTTGTTCCAGTTTTGGGGGTGATTCCGTTCTTGTTTGGGGTGTTTTTGACATGTTTTGTGGTCTCTGTTTTGTTTCGTTGTGTGTTTCTTGTTCATTTTGGTGGAAAAGGCTGAATAGTGGGTTTTGGAGAACATCAGGTAGGTTTAGTGTCGTTTTGGGGTGGATCTATGTTTTTTTGGGGTTTTCTTTCTTTTTTAGGGGTTATCCTGTTCTTGTTTGGGGTGTTTTCGACTTGTTTTGGGGTCTCCGTTGGGTTTTAGTTGGATTCTGGTTGGTCGTTAAGGGAAATGGGAGTGGATTGTGGGTTTTGAAGAAGATCAGGTGAGTTTAGGGTGGTTTTGCGGGGAAATTCATAGTGTTTGGTGTTTTTTCTTCTGATCCAGTTCTTTTTTGGGGTGTTTTTGAGGTGTTTTTGGGGTTTCTGTTGGGTTTCGTTGAGTTCCTAATGGGTTTTATAGTGGTTGGGAGTGGACATTTGGATTTGGAGAACATCAGGTACGTTTAGAGTGGTTTTGGGATAGGATCCGTGCTTTTTGGGGTTTTCTTTGGTTTTGGGGGTGATCCTGTTCTTGTTTGGGGTGTTTTGGACGTGTTTTGGGTTCTCCGTTGGGTTTCGTTGTGTTTTCCGTGGTCATCATGGTGGAAAAGTGTAAATTGTGGGTTTTGGAGAACATCAGGTAGATTTAGGGTGTTTTTTGGGTGGATCTATGGTTTTGGGGGATTTTGTTCCAGTTTTGGGGTGATCCCATTCTTTTTTGGGGTGTTTTGGACGTGTTTTGGGTCTCCGTTGGGTTTCATTGGGTTTTCCGTGGTCATCATGGTGGAAAAGTGTAAATTGTGGGTTTTGGAGAACATCAGGTAGGTTTAGGGGGACTTTTGGGGTGGATTCATGGTATTTGGGGTTTTCTTCTGTTTTTTTTTGGGGGGTGATCGAATTCATTTTTGGGGTGTTTTTGACGTGTTTTGTGGTCTCTGTTTTGTTTCGTTGTGTTTTCCTTGTTCATTTTGGTGGAAAAGGCTGAATAGTGGGTTTTGGAGAACATCAGGTAGGTTTAGGGTGGTTTTGGGATTTGATCCGTGCTTTTTGGGGATTTTGTTCCAGTTTAGGGGGTGATTCCGTTCTTGTTTGTGGTGTTTTTGATGTGTTTTGGGTTCTCCGTTGGGTTTCGTTGGGTTTTCCGTTGGCATCATGGTGGAAAAGTGTAAATTGTGGGTTTTGGAGAACATCAGGTAGGTTTAGGGGGACTTTTGGGGTGGATTCATGGTATTTGTTTTTTTTTTTCTGTTTTTCTGGGGTGATCCCGTTCTTTGTTGGTGTGTTTTTGATGTGTTTTGGGGTCTCCGTTGGGTTTTGTTGGGTTCTTGTTGGTCATCATGTTGGAAAAGTGTAAATTGTGGGTTTTGGAGAATATCAGGTGAGTTTAAGTTTTTCTGGGTGGTGAATCTGTGGTTTTGGTTGAATTCTTCTGTTTTTTTTTTTTTTTTAGCGTTTTCTTCTGTTTTTGGGGTGGTCCCATTCTTTTTTGGGGTGTTTTTGACTTATTTTGGGGTCTCCGTTGGTTTTTGTTGGGTTCTTGTTGTTCATCATGGTGAAAACGGGTAAATTGTGGGTATTGGAGAACATTAGGTAGGTTTAGGGGGACTTTTGGGGTGGATCAACGGCTTTTAGGGTTTTCTTTCGGTTTTGGGGGTGATCCCGCTTTTTTTTTGTGGTGTTTTTGACGTGTTTTGGGGTTTCCGTTGCATTTCGTTGATTTCCTAATGTGTTTTAAGTTTGTTGGGAGTGGACTTTGGGATTTGGAGAACATCAGGTAGGTTTAGTGTGTTTTTGGGGTGGATCTATGTTTTTTGGTGTTTTCTTTCTTTTTTAGGGGTTATCCTGTTCTTGTTTGGGGTGTTTTCGACTTGTTTTGGGGTCTCCGTTGGGTTTTAGTTGGATTCTGGTTGGTCGTTAAGGGAAATGGGAGTGGATTGTGGGTTTTGAAGAAGATCAGGTGAGTTTAGGGTGGTTTTGCGGGGAAATTCATAGTGTTTGGTGTTTTTTCTTCTGATCCAGTTCTTTTTTGGGGTGTTTTTGAGGTGTTTTTGGGGTTTCCGTTGGGTTTTGTTGAGTTCCTAATGGGTTTTATGGTGGTTGGGAGTGGACATTTGGATTTGGAGAACATCAGGTACGTTTAGAGTGGTTTTGGGATTGGATCCGTGCTTTTTGGGGTTTTCTTTCGTTTTTGGGGGTGATCCTGTTCTTGTTTGGGGTGCTTTGGACGTGTTTTGGGTTCTCCGTTGGGTTTCGTTGTGTTTTCCGTGGTCATCATGGTGGAAAAGTGTAAATTGTGGGTTTTGGAGAACATGAGGTAGGTTTATGAGGACTTCTGGGGCAGATTCATGGCTTTTAGGATTTTCTTCTGTTTTTTTTTCTACTGATCCAGTTCTTTTTTGGCGTGTTTTTGACGTGTTTTGGGGTCTCCGTTGGGTTTCGTTGGGTTTTCCGTGGTCATCATGGTGGAAAAGTGTAAATTGTGGCTTTTGGAGAACATGAGGTAGGTTTATGAGGACTTTTGGTGTGGATTCATGGTATTTGGGGTTTTCTTCTGTTTTTTTTTTTTTGGGCGGTTATCTAATTCATTTTTGTGGTGTTTTTGATGTGTTTTGGGGTCTCCGTTGGGTTTTGCTGGGTTCTTGTTGGTCATCATGTTGGAAAAGTGTAAATTGCGGGTTTTGGAGAACATCAGGTAGGTTTACTGTCTTTTTGGGGTGGATCTATGTTTTTGGGGGATTTTGTTCCAGTTTTGGGGGTGATTCCGTTCTTGTTTGGGGTGTTTTTGACATGTTTTGTGGTCTCTGTTTTGTTTCGTTGTGTTTTCCTTGTTCATTTTGGTGGAAAAGGCTGAATAGTGGGTTTTGGAGAACATCAGGTAGGTTTAGGGTGGTTTTGGGATTTGATCCGTGCTTTTTGGGGATTTTGTTCCAGTTTAGGGGGTGATTCCGTTCTTGTTTGTGGTGTTTTTGATGTGTTTTGGGTTCTCCGTTGGGTTTCATTGGGTTTTCCGTTGGCATCATGGTGGAAAAGTGTAAATTGTGGGTTTTGGAGAACATCAGGTAGGTTTAGGGGGACTTTTGGGGTGGATTCATGGTATTTGTTTTTTTTTTCTGTTTTTCTGGGGTGATCCCGTTCTTTGTTGGTGTGTTTTTGATGTGTTTTCGGGTCTCCGTTGGGTTTTGTTGGGTTCTTGTTGGTCATCATGGTGAAAAGTGTAAATTGTGGGTTTTGGAGAATATCAGGTGAGTTTAAGTTTTTCTGGGTGGTGAATCTATGGTTTTGGTTGAATTCTTCTGTTTTTTTTTAGCGTTTTCTTCTGGTTTTGGGGTGGTCCCATTCTTTTTTGGGGTGTTTTTGACATATTTTGGGGTCTCCGTTGGTTTTTGTTGGGTTCTTGTTGTTCATCATGGTGAAAACGGGTAAATTGTGGGTATTGGAGAACATCAGGTAGGTTTAGGGGGACTTTTGGGGTGGATCAACGGCTTTTAGGGTTTTCTTTCGGTTTTGGGGGTGATCCCGCTTTTTTTTTTGTGATGTTTTTGACGTGTTTTGGGGTTTCCGTTGCGTTTCGTTGATTTCCTAATGTGTTTTAAGTTTGTTGGGAGTGGACTTTGGGATTTGGAGAACATCAGGTAGGTTTAGTGTGTTTTTGGGGTGGATCTATGTTTTTTGGTGTTTTCTTTCGTTTTTGGGGGTGATCCTGTTCTTGTTTGGGGTGTTTTGGACGTGTTTTGGGTTCTCCGTTGTTTTTCGTTGTGTTTTCCGTGGTCATCATGGTGGAAAAGTGTAAATTGTGGGTTTTGAAGAACATCAGGTAGATTTAGGGTGTTTTTTGGGTGGATCTATGTTTTTGGGGGATTTTCTTCCAGTTTTGGGGTGATTCCGTTCTTGTTTGGGGTGTTTTTGACGTGTTTTGTGGTCTCTGTTTTGTTTCGTTGTGTTTTCCTTGTTCATTTTGGTGGAAAAGGCTGAATAGTGGGTTTTGGAGAACATCAGGTAGGTTTAGGGTGGTTTTGGGATTTGATCCGTGCTTTTTGGGGATTTTGTTCCAGTTTTGGGGGTGATTCCGTTCTTGTTTGTGGTGTTTTTGATGTGTTTTGGGTTCTCCGTTGGGTTTCGTTGGGTTTTCCGTTGGCATCATGGTGGAAAAGTGTAAATTGTGGGTTTTGGAGAACATCAGGTAGGTTTAGGGGGACTTTTGGGGTGGATTCATGGTATTTGTTTTTTTTTTCTGTTTTTCTGGGGTGATCCCATTCTTTTTTGGGGTGTTTTTGATGTGTTTTGGGGTCTCCGTTGGGTTTTGTTGGGTTCTTGTTGGTCATCATGTTGGAAAAGTGTAAATTGTGGGGTTTGGAGAACATCAGGTAGGTTTAATGTCGTTTTGGGGTGGATCTATGTTTTTTGGGGGTTTTCTTTCTTTTTTAGGGGTTATCCTGTTCTTGTTTGGGGTGTTTTCGACTTGTTTTGGGGTCTCCGTTGGGTTTTAGTTGGATTCTTGTTGGTCGTTAAGGTAAATGGGAGTGGATTGTGGGTTTTGAAGAAGATCAGGTGAGTTTAGGGTGGTTTTGCGGGGAAATTCATAGTGTTTGGTGTTTTTTCTTCTGATCCAGTTCTTTTTTGGGGTGTTTTTGAGGTGTTTTTGGGGTTTCCGTTGGGTTTTGTTGAGTTCCTAATGGGTTTTATGGTGGTTGGGAGTGGACATTTGGATTTGGAGAACATCAGGTACGTTTAGAGTGGTTTTGGGATTGGATCCGTGCTTTTTGGGGTTTTCTTTCGTTTTTGGGGGTGATCCTGTTCTTGTTTGGGGTGTTTTGGACGTGTTTTGGGTTCTCCGTTGGGTTTCGTTGTGTTTTCCGTGGTCATCATGGTGGAAAAGTGTAAATTGTGGGTTTTGGAGAACATCAGGTAGGTTTATGAGGACTTTTGGGGCAGATTCATGGTTTTTTGGGTTTTCTTCTGTTGTTTTTCTAGTGATCCAGTTGTTTTTTGGCGTGTTTTTGACGTGTTTTGGGGTCTCCGTTGGGTTTCATTGGGTTTCTCGTGGTCATCATGGTGGAAAAGTTTAAATTGTGGGTTTTGGAGAACATCAGGTAGATTTAGGGTGTTTTTTGGGTGGATCTATGTTTTTGGGGGATTTTCTTCCAGTTTTGGGGGTGATTCCGTTCTTGTTTGTGGTGTTTTTGATGTGTTTTGGGTTCTCCGTTGGGTTTCGTTGGGTTTTCCGTGGTCATCATGGTTGAAAAGTGTAAATTGTGGGTTTTGGAGAACATCAGGTAGGTTTAGGGGGACTTTTGGGGTGGATTCATGGTATTTGTTTTTTTTTTCTGTTTTTCTGGGGTGATCCCATTCTTTTTTGGTGTGTTTTTGATGTGTTTTGGGGTCTCCGTTGGGTTTTGTTGGGTTCTTGTTGGTCATCATGTTGGAAAAGTGTAAATTGTGGGTTTTGGAGAACATCAGGTAGGTTTAGTGTCGTTTTGGGGTGGATCTATGTTTTTTGGGGGTTTTCTTTCTTTTTTAGGGGTTATCCTGTTCTTGTTTGGGGTGTTTTCGACTTGTTTTGGGGTCTCCGTTGGGTTTTAGTTGGATTCTGGTTGGTCGTTAAGGTAAATGGGAGTGGATTGTGGGTTTTGAAGAAGATCAGGTGAGTTTAGGGTGGTTTTGCGGGGTAATTCATAGTGTTTGGTGTTTTTTCTTCTGATCCAGTTCTTTTTTGGGGTGTTTTTGAGGTGTTTTTGGGGTTTCTGTTGGGTTTCGTTGAGTTCCTAATGGGTTTTATAGTGGTTGGGAGTGGACATTTGGATTTGGAGAACATCAGGTACGTTTAGAGTGGTTTTGGGATTGGATCCGTGCTTTTTGGGGTTTTCTTTCGTTTTTGGGGGTGATCCTGTTCTTGTTTGGGGTGCTTTGGACGTGTTTTGGGTTCTCCGTTGGGTTTCGTTGTGTTTTCCGTGGTCATCATGGTGGAAAAGTGTAAATTGTGGGTTTTGGAGAACATCAGGTAGATTTAGGGTGTTTTTTGGGTGGATCTATGGTTTTGGGGGATTTTGTTCCAGTTTTGGGGTGATCCCATTCTTTTTTGGGGTGTTTTGGACGTGTTTTGGGTCTCCGTTGGGTTTCATTGGGTTTTCCGTGGTCATCATGGTGGAAAAGGCTGAATAGTGGGTTTTGGAGAACATCAGGTAGGTTTAGGGGGACTTTTGGGGTGGATTCATGGTATTTGGGGTTTTCTTCTGGTTTTTTTTGGGGGGTGATCGAATTCATTTTTGGGGTGTTTTTGACGTGTTTTGTGGTCTCTGTTTTGTTTCGTTGTGTTTTCCTTGTTCATTTTGGTGGAAAAGGCTGAATAGTGGGTTTTGGAGAACATCAGGTAGGTTTAGGGTGGTTTTGGGATTTGATCCGTGCTTTTTGGGGATTTTGTTCCAGTTTAGGGGGTGATTCCGTTCTTGTTTGTGGTGTTTTTGATGTGTTTTGGGTTCTCCGTTGGGTTTCGTTGGGTTTTCCGTTGGCATCATGGTGGAAAAGTGTAAATTGTGGGTTTTGGAGAACATCAGGTAGGTTTAGGGGGACTTTTGGGGTGGATTCATGGTATTTGTTTTTTTTTTTTTTTTTTTTTTTTTTTTTTTCTGTTTTTCTGGGGTGATCCCGTTCTTTGTTGGTGTGTTTTTGATGTGTTTTGGGGTCTCCGTTGGGTTTTGTTGGGTTCTTGTTGGTCATCATGTTGGAAAAGTGTAAATTGTGGGTTTTGGAGAATATCAGGTGAGTTTAAGTTTTTCTGGGTGGTGAATCTGTGGTTTTGGTTGAATTCTTCTGTTTTTTTAGCGTTTTCTTCTGTTTTTGGCGTGGTCCCATTCTTTTTTGGGGTGTTTTTGACTTATTTTGGGGTCTCCTTTGGTTTTTGTTGGGTTCTTGTTGTTCATCATGGTGAAAACGTGTAAATTGTGGGTATTGGAGAACATCAGGTAGGTTTAGGGGGACTTTTGGGGTGGATCAACGGCTTTTAGGGTTTTCTTTCGGTTTTGGGGGTGATCCCGCTTTTTTTTGTGGTGTTTTTGACGTGTTTTGGGGTTTCCGTTGCGTTTCGTTGATTTCCTAATGTGTTTTAAGTTTGTTGGGAGTGGACTTTGGGATTTGGAGAACATCAGGTAGGTTTAGTGTGTTTTTGGGGTGGATCTATGTTTTTTGGTGTTTTCTTTCTTTTTTAGGGGTTATCCTGTTCTTGTTTGGGGTGTTTTCGACTTGTTTTGGGGTCTCCGTTGGGTTTTAGTTGGATTCTGGTTGGTCGTTAAGGTAAATGGGAGTGGATTGTGGGTTTTGAAGAAGATCAGGTGAGTTTAGGGTGGTTTTGCGGGGAAATTCATAGTGTTTGGTGTTTTTTCTTCTGATCCAGTTCTTTTTTGGGGTGTTTTTGAGGTGTTTTTGGGGTTTCCGTTGGGTTTTGTTGAGTTCCTAATGGGTTTTATGGTGGTTGGGAGTGGACATTTGGATTTGGAGAACATCAGGTACGTTTAGAGTGGTTTTGGGATTGGATCCGTGCTTTTTGGGGTTTTCTTTCGTTTTTGGGGGTGATCCTGTTCTTGTTTGGGGTGCTTTGGACGTGTTTTGGGTTCTCCGTTGGGTTTCGTTGTGTTTTCCGTGGTCATCATGGTGGAAAAGTGTAAATTGTGGGTTTTGGAGAACATCAGGTAGATTTAGGGTGTTTTTTGGGTGGATCTATGGTTTTGGGGGATTTTGTTCCAGTTTTGGGGTGATCCCATTCTTTTTTGGGGTGTTTTGGATGTGTTTTGGGTCTCCGTTGGGTTTCATTGGGTTTTCCGTGGTCATCATGGTGGAAAAGTTTAAATTGTGGGTTTTGGAGAACATCAGGTAGGTTTAGGGGGACTTTTGGGGTGGATTCATGGTATTTGGGGTTTTCTTCTGTTTTTTTTGGGGGGGTGATCGAATTCATTTTTGGGGTGTTTTTGACGTGTTTTGTGGTCTCTGTTTTGTTTCGTTGTGTTTTCCTTGTTCATTTTGGTGGAAAAGGCTGAATAGTGGGTTTTGGAGAACATCAGGTAGGTTTAGGGTGGTTTTGGGATTTGATCCGTGCTTTTTGGGGATTTTGTTCCAGTTTAGGGGGTGATTCCGTTCTTGTTTGTGGTGTTTTTGATGTGTTTTGGGTTCTCCGTTGGGTTTCGTTGGGTTTTCCGTTGGCATCATGGTGGAAAAGTGTAAATTGTGGGTTTTGGAGAACATCAGGTAGGTTTAGGGGGACTTTTGGGGTGGATTCATGGTATTTGTTTTTTTTTTCTGTTTTTCTGGGGTGATCCCGTTCTTTGTTGGTGTGTTTTTGATGTGTTTTGTGGTCTCCGTTGGGTTTTGTTGGGTTCTTGTTGGTCATCATGTTGGAAAAGTGTAAATTGTGGGTTTTGGAGAATATCAGGTGAGTTTAAGTTTTTCTGGGTGGTGAATCTGTGGTTTTGGTTGAATTCTTCTGTTTTTTTTTTTTAGCGTTTTCTTCTGTTTTTGGGGTGGTCCCATTCTTTTTTGGGGTGTTTTTGACATATTTTGGGGTCTCCGTTGGTTTTTGTTGGGTTCTTGTTGTTCATCATGGTGAAAACGTGTAAATTGTGGGTATTGGAGAACATTAGGTAGGTTTAGGGGGACTTTTGGGGTGGATCAACGGCTTTTAGGGTTTTCTTTCGGTTTTGGGGGTGATCCCGCTTTTTTTTTGTGGTGTTTTTGACGTGTTTTGGGGTTTCCGTTGCATTTCGTTGATTTCCTAATGTGTTTTAAGTTTGTTGGGAGTGGACTTTGGGATTTGGAGAACATCAGGTAGGTTTAGTGTGTTTTTGGGGTGGATCTATGTTTTTTGGTGTTTTCTTTCTTTTTTAGGGGTTATCCTGTTCTTGTTTGGGGTGTTTTCGACTTGTTTTGGGGTCTCCGTTGGGTTTTAGTTGGATTCTCGTTGGTCGTTAAGGTAAATGGGAGTGGATTGTGGGTTTTGAAGAAGATCAGGTGAGTTTAGGGTGGTTTTGCGGGGAAATTCATAGTGTTTGGTGTTTTTTCTTCTGATCCAGTTCTTTTTTGGGGTGTTTTTGAGGTGTTTTTGGGGTTTCCGTTGGGTTTTGTTGAGTTCCTAATGGGTTTTATGGTGGTTGGGAGTGGACATTTGGATTTGGAGAACATCAGGTACGTTTAGAGTGGTTTTGGGATTGGATCCGTGCTTTTTGGGGTTTTCTTTCGTTTTTGGGGGTGATCCTGTTCTTGTTTGGGGTGTTTTGGACGTGTTTTGGGTTCTCCGTTGGGTTTCGTTGTGTTTTCCGTGGTCATCATGGTGGAAAAGATCAAATTGTGGGTTTTGAAGAACATCAGGTAGATTTAGGGTGTTTTTTGGGTGGATCTATGTTTTTGGGGGATTTTCTTCCAGTTTTGGGGGTGATTCCGTTCTTGTTTGGGGTGTTTTTGACGTGTTTTGTGGTCTCTGTTTTGTTTCGTTGTGTTTTCCTTGTTCATTTTGGTGGAAAAGGCTGAATAGTGGGTTTTGGAGAACATCAGGTAGGTTTAGGGTGGTTTTGGGATTTGATCCGTGCTTTTTGGGGATTTTGTTCCAGTTTTGGGGGTGATTCCGTTCTTGTTTGTGGTGTTTTTGATGTGTTTTGGGGTCTCCGTTGGGTTTCGTTGGGTTTTCCGTTGGCATCATGGTGGAAAAGTGTAAATTGTGGGTTTTGGAGAACATCAGGTAGGTTTAGGGGGACTTTTGGGGTGGATTCATGGTATTTGGGGTTTTCTTCTGTTTTTTTTGGGGGGGTGATCGAATTCATTTTTGGGGTGTTTTTGACGTGTTTTGTGGTCTCTGTTTTGTTTCGTTGTGTTTTCCTTGTTCATTTTGGTGGAAAAGGCTGAATAGTGGGTTTTGGAGAACATCAGGTAGGTTTAGGGTGGTTTTGGGATTTGATCCGTGCTTTTTGGGGATTTTGTTCCAGTTTTGGGGGTGATTCCGTTCTTGTTTGTGGTGTTTTTGATGTGTTTTGGGGTCTCCGTTGGGTTTCGTTGGGTTTTCCGTTGGCATCATGGTGGAAAAGTGTAAATTGTGGGTTTTGGAGAACATCAGGTAGGTTTAGGGGGACTTTTGGGGTGGATTCATGGTATTTGTTTTTTTTTTTTTTTTTTTTTTTTTCTGTTTTTCTGGGGTGATCCCGTTCTTTGTTGGTGTGTTTTTGATGTGTTTTGGGGTCTCCGTTGGGTTTTGTTGGGTTCTTGTTGGTCATCATGTTGGAAAAGTGTAAATTGTGGGTTTTGGAGAATATCAGGTGAGTTTAAGTTTTTCTGGGTGGTGAATCTATGGTTTTGGTTGAATTCTTCTGTTTTTTTAGCGTTTTCTTCTGTTTTTGGCGTGGTCCCATTCTTTTTTGGGGTGTTTTTGACTTATTTTGGGGTCTCCTTTGGTTTTTGTTGGGTTCTTGTTGTTCATCATGGTGAAAACGTGTAAATTGTGGGTATTGGAGAACATCAGGTAGGTTTAGGGGGACTTTTGGGGTGGATCAACGGCTTTTAGGGTTTTCTTTCGGTTTTGGGGGTGATCCCGCTTTTTTTTGTGGTGTTTTTGACGTGTTTTGGGGTTTCCGTTGCATTTCGTTGATTTCCTAATGTGTTTTAAGTTTGTTGGGAGTGGACTTTGGGATTTGGAGAACATCAGGTAGGTTTAGTGTGTTTTTGGGGTGGATCTATGTTTTTTGGTGTTTTCTTTCTTTTTTAGGGGTTATCCTGTTCTTGTTTGGGGTGTTTTCGACTTGTTTTGGGGTGTCCGTTGGGTTTTAGTTGGATTCTCGTTGGTCGTTAAGGTAAATGGGAGTGGATTGTGGGTTTTGAAGAAGATCAGGTGAGTTTAGGGTGGTTTTGCGGGGAAATTCATAGTGTTTGGTGTTTTTTCTTCTGATCCAGTTCTTTTTTGGGGTGTTTTTGAGGTGTTTTTGGGGTTTCCGTTGGGTTTTGTTGAGTTCCTAATGGGTTTTATGGTGGTTGGGAGTGGACATTTGGATTTGGAGAACATCAGGTACGTTTAGAGTGGTTTTGGGATTGGATCCGTGCTTTTTGGGGTTTTCTTTCGTTTTTGGGGGTGATTCTGTTCTTGTTTGGGGTGTTTTGGACGTGTTTTGGGTTCTCCGTTGGGTTTCGTTGTGTTTTCCGTGGTCATCATGGTGGAAAAGTGTAAATTGTGGGTTTTGGAGAACATGAGGTAGGTTTATGAGGACTTTTGGGGCAGATTCATGGTTTTTAGGGTTTTCTTCTGTTTTTTTCTAGTGATCCAGTTGTTTTTTGGCATGTTTTTGACGTGTTTTGGGGTCTCCGTTGGGTTTCATTGGGTTTTTCGTGGTCATCATGGTGGAAAAGTGTAAATTGTGGGTTTTGGAGAACATCAGGTAGATTTAGGGTGTTTTTTGGGTGGATCTATGGTTTTGGGGGATTTTGTTCCAGTTTTGGGGTGATCCAATTCTTTTTTGGGGTGTTTTGGACGTGTTTTGGGTTCTCCGTTGGTTTTCGTTGGGTTTTCCGTGGTCATCATGGTTGAAAAGTGTAAATTGTGGGTTTTGGAGAACATCAGGTAGGTTTAGGGGGACTTTTGGGGTGGATTCATGGTATTTGTTTTTTTTTTTTCTGTTTTTTTTTGGGGGGTGATCCCATTCTTCTTTGGTGTGTTTTTGATGTGTTTTGGGGTCTCCGCTGGGTTTTGTGGGGTTCTTGTTGGTCATCATGTTGGAAAAGTGTAAATTGTGGGTTTTGGAGAACATCAGGTAGGTTTAGTGTCGTTTTGGGGTGGATCTATGGTTTTGGGGGATTTTGTTCCAGTTTTGGGGGTGATTCCGTTCTTGTTTGTGGTGTTTTTGACTTGTTTTGGGGTCTCCGTTGGGTTTTAGTTGGATTCTCGTTGGTCGTTAAGGGAAATGGGAGTGGATTGTGGGTTTTGAAGAAGATCAGGTGAGTTTAGGGTGGTTTTGCGGGGAAATTCATAGTGTTTGGTGTTTTTTCTTCTGATCCAGTTCTTTTTTGGGGTGTTTTTGAGGTGTTTTTGGGGTTTCCGTTGGGTTTTGTTGAGTTCCTAATGGGTTTTATGGTGGTTGGGAGTGGACATTTGGATTTGGAGAACATCAGGTACGTTTAGAGTGGTTTTGGGATTGGATCCGTGCTTTTTGGGGTTTTCTTTCGTTTTTGGGGGTGATCCTGTTCTTGTTTGGGGTGTTTTGGACGTGTTTTGGGTTCTCCGTTGGGTTTCGTTGTGTTTTCCGTGGTCATCATGGTGGAAAAGTGTAAATTGTGGGTTTTGGAGAACATCAGGTAGATTTAGGGTGTTTTTTGGGTGGATCTATGGTTTTGGGGGATTTTGTTCCAGTTTTGGGGTGATCCCATTCTTTTTTGGGGTGTTTTGGACGTGTTTTGGGTCTCCGTTGGGTTTCATTGGGTTTTCCGTGGTCATCATGGTGGAAAAGTGTAAATTGTGGGTTTTGGAGAACATCAGGTAGGTTTAGGGGGACTTTTGGGGTGGATTCATGGTATTTGGGGTTTTCTTCTGTTTTTTTTTGGGGGGTGATCGAATTCATTTTTGGGGTGTTTTTGACGTGTTTTGTGGTCTCTGTTTTGTTTCGTTGTGTTTTCCTTGTTCATTTTGGTGGAAAAGGCTGAATAGTGGGTTTTGGAGAACATCAGGTAGGTTTAGGGTGGTTTTGGGATTTGATCCGTGCTTTTTGGGGATTTTGTTCCAGTTTAGGGGGTGATTCCGTTCTTGTTTGTGGTGTTTTTGATGTGTTTTGGGTTCTCCGTTGGGTTTCGTTGCGTTTTCCGTTGGCATCATGGTGGAAAAGGGTAAATTGTGGGTTTTGGAGAACATCAGGTAGGTTTAGGGGGACTTTTGGGGTGGATTCATGGTATTTGTTTTTTTTTTCTGTTTTTCTGGGGTGATCCCGTTCTTTGTTGGTGTGTTTTTGATGTGTTTTGGGGTCTCCGTTGGGTTTTGTTGGGTTCTTGTTGGTCATCATGTTGGAAAAGTGTAAATTGTGGGTTTTGGAGAATATCAGGTGAGTTTAAGTTTTTCTGGGTGGTGAATCTATGGTTTTGGTTGAATTCTTCTGTTTTTTTAGCGTTTTCTTCTGTTTTTGGCGTGGTCCCATTCTTTTTTGGGGTGTTTTTGACTTATTTTGGGGTCTCCTTTGGTTTTTGTTGGGTTCTTGTTGTTCATCATGGTGAAAACGTGTAAATTGTGGGTATTGGAGAACATCAGGTAGGTTTAGGGGGACTTTTGGGGTGGATCAACGGCTTTTAGGGTTTTCTTTCGGTTTTGGGGGTGATCCCGCTTTTTTTTGTGGTGTTTTTGACGTGTTTTGGGGTTTCCGTTGCGTTTCGTTGATTTCCTAATGTGTTTTAAGTTTGTTGGGAGTGGACTTTGGGATTTGGAGAACATCAGGTAGGTTTAGTGTGTTTTTGGGGTGGATCTATGTTTTTTGGTGTTTTCTTTCTTTTTTAGGGGTTATCCTGTTCTTGTTTGGGGTGTTTTCGACTTGTTTTGGGGTCTCCGTTGGGTTTTAGTTGGATTCTCGTTGGTCCTTAAGGTAAATGGGAGTGGATTGTGGGTTTTGAAGAAGATCAGGTGAGTTTAGGGTGGTTTTGCGGGGAAATTCATAGTGTTTGGTGTTTTTTCTTCTGATCCAGTTCTTTTTTGGGGTGTTTTTGAGGTGTTTTTGGGGTTTCCGTTGGGTTTTGTTGAGTTCCTAATGGGTTTTATGGTGGTTGGGAGTGGACATTTGGATTTGGAGAACATCAGGTACGTTTAGAGTGGTTTTGGGATTGGATCCGTGCTTTTTGGGGTTTTCTTTCGTTTTTGGGGGTGATCCTGTTCTTGTTTGGGGTGTTTTGGACGTGTTTTGGGTTCTCCGTTGGGTTTCGTTGTGTTTTCCGTGGTCATCATGGTGGAAAAGTGTAAATTGTGGGTTTTGGAGAACATGAGGTAGGTTTATGAGGACTTTTGGGGCAGATTCATGGTTTTTTGGGTATTCTTCTGTTGTTTTTCTAGTGATCCAGTTGTTTTTTGGCATGTTTTTGACGTGTTTTGGGGTCTCCGTTGGGTTTCATTGGGTTTCTCGTGGTCATCATGGTGGAAAAGTTTAAATTGTGGGTTTTGGAGAACATCAGGTAGATTTAGGGTGTTTTTTGGGTGGATCTATGTTTTTGGGGGATTTTCTTCCAGTTTTGGGGGTGATTCCGTTCTTGTTTGTGGTGTTTTTGATGTGTTTTGGGTTCTCCGTTGGGTTTCGTTGGGTTTTCCGTGGTCATCATGGTTGAAAAGTGTAAATTGTGGGTTTTGGAGAACATCAGGTAGGTTTAGGGGGACTTTTGGGGTGGATTCATGGTATTTGTTTTTTTTTTCTGTTTTTCTTGGGTGATCCCATTCTTTTTTGGGGTGTTTTTGATGTGTTTTGGGGTCTCCGTTGGGTTTTGTTGGGTTCTTGTTGGTCATCATGTTGGAAAAGTGTAAATTGTGGGTTTTGGAGAACATCAGGTAGGTTTAGTGTCGTTTTGGGGTGGATCTATGTTTTTTTGGGGTTTTCTTTCTTTTTTAGGGGTTATCCTGTTCTTGTTTGGGGTGTTTTCGACTTGTTTTGGGGTCTCCGTTGGGTTTTAGTTGGATTCTCGTTGGTCGTTAAGGTAAATGGGAGTGGATTGTGGGTTTTGAAGAAGATCAGGTGAGTTTAGGGTGGTTTTGCGGGGAAATTCATAGTGTTTGGTGTTTTTTCTTCTGATCCAGTTCTTTTTTGGGGTGTTTTTGAGGTGTTTTTGGGGTTTCCGTTGGGTTTTGTTGAGTTCCTAATGGGTTTTATGGTGGTTGGGAGTGGACATTTGGATTTGGAGAACATCAGGTACGTTTAGAGTGGTTTTGGGATTGGATCCGTGCTTTTTGGGGTTTTCTTTCGTTTTTGGGGGTGATCCTGTTCTTGTTTGGGGTGTTTTGGACGTGTTTTGGGTTCTCCGTTGGGTTTCGTTGTGTTTTCCGTGGTCATCATGGTGGAAAAGTGTAAATTGTGGGTTTTGGAGAACATGAGGTAGGTTTATGAGGACTTTTGGGGCAGATTCATGGTTTTTTGGGTATTCTTCTGTTGTTTTTCTAGTGATCCAGTTGTTTTTTGGCGTGTTTTTGACGTGTTTTGGGGTCTCCGTTGGGTTTCATTGGGTTTCTCGTGGTCATCATGGTGGAAAAGTTTAAATTGTGGGTTTTGGAGAACATCAGGTAGAGTTAGGGTGTTTTTTGGGTGGATCTATGGTTTTGGGGGATTTTGTTCCTGTTTTGGGGGTGATTCCGTTCTTGTTTGTGGTGTTTTTGATGTGTTTTGGGTTCTCCGTTGGGTTTCGTTGGGTTTTCCGTTGGCATCATGGTGGAAAAGTGTAAATTGTGGGTTTTGGAGAACATCAGGTAGGTTTAGGGGGACTTTTGGGGTGGATTCATGGTATTTGTTTTTTTTTTTTTTTTTTTTTTTTTTTCTGTTTTTCTGGGGTGATCCCGTTCTTTTTTGGTGTGTTTTTGATGTGTTTTGGGGTCTCCGTTGGGTTTTGTTGGGTTCTTGTTGGTCATCATGTTGGAAAAGTGTAAATTGTGGGTTTTGGAGAATATCAGGTGAGTTTAAGTTTTTCTGGGTGGTGAATCTATGGTTTTGGTTGAATTCTTCTGTTTTTTTAGCGTTTTCTTCTGTTTTTGGGGTGGTCCCATTCTTTTTTGGGGTGTTTTTGACTTATTTTGGGGTCTCCTTTGGTTTTTGTTGGGTTCTTGTTGTTCATCATGGTGAAAACGTGTAAATTGTGGGTATTGGAGAACATCAGGTAGGTTTAGGGGGACTTTTGGGGTGGATCAACGGCTTTTAGGGTTTTCTTTCGGTTTTGGGGGTGATCCCGCTTTTTTTTGTGGTGTTTTTGACGTGTTTTGGGGTTTCCGTTGCATTTCGTTGATTTCCTAATGTGTTTTAAGTTTGTTGGGAGTGGACTTTGGGATTTGGAGAACATCAGGTAGGTTTAGTGTGTTTTTGGGGTGGATCTATGTTTTTTGGTGTTTTCTTTCTTTTTTAGGGGTTATCCTGTTCTTGTTTGGGGTGTTTTCGACTTGTTTTGGGGTGTCCGTTGGGTTTTAGTTGGATTCTCGTTGGTCGTTAAGGTAAATGGGAGTGGATTGTGGGTTTTGAAGAAGATCAGGTGAGTTTAGGGTGGTTTTGCGGGGAAATTCATAGTGTTTGGTGTTTTTTCTTCTGATCCAGTTCTTTTTTGGGGTGTTTTTGAGGTGTTTTTGGGGTTTCCGTTGGGTTTTGTTGAGTTCCTAATGGGTTTTATGGTGGTTGGGAGTGGACATTTGGATTTGGAGAACATCAGGTACGTTTAGAGTGGTTTTGGGATTGGATCCGTGCTTTTTGGGGTTTTCTTTCGTTTTTGGGGGTGATTCTGTTCTTGTTTGGGGTGTTTTGGACGTGTTTTGGGTTCTCCGTTGGGTTTCGTTGTGTTTTCCGTGGTCATCATGGTGGAAAAGTGTAAATTGTGGGTTTTGGAGAACATGAGGTAGGTTTATGAGGACTTTTGGGGCAGATTCATGGTTTTTAGGGTTTTCTTCTGTTTTTTTCTAGTGATCCAGTTGTTTTTTGGCATGTTTTTGACGTGTTTTGGGGTCTCCGTTGGGTTTCATTGGGTTTTTCGTGGTCATCATGGTGGAAAAGTGTAAATTGTGGGTTTTGGAGAACATCAGGTAGATTTAGGGTGTTTTTTGGGTGGATCTATGGTTTTGGGGGATTTTGTTCCAGTTTTGGGGTGATCCAATTCTTTTTTGGGGTGTTTTGGACGTGTTTTGGGTTCTCCGTTGGTTTTCGTTGGGTTTTCCGTGGTCATCATGGTTGAAAAGTGTAAATTGTGGGTTTTGGAGAACATCAGGTAGGTTTAGGGGGACTTTTGGGGTGGATTCATGGTATTTGTTTTTTTTTTTTCTGTTTTTTTTTGGGGGGTGATCCCATTCTTCTTTGGTGTGTTTTTGATGTGTTTTGGGGTCTCCGCTGGGTTTTGTGGGGTTCTTGTTGGTCATCATGTTGGAAAAGTGTAAATTGTGGGTTTTGGAGAACATCAGGTAGGTTTAGTGTCGTTTTGGGGTGGATCTATGGTTTTGGGGGATTTTGTTCCAGTTTTGGGGGTGATTCCGTTCTTGTTTGTGGTGTTTTTGACTTGTTTTGGGGTCTCCGTTGGGTTTTAGTTGGATTCTCGTTGGTCGTTAAGGTAAATGGGAGTGGATTGTGGGTTTTGAAGAAGATCAGGTGAGTTTAGGGTGGTTTTGCGGGGAAATTCATAGTGTTTGGTGTTTTTTCTTCTGATCCAGTTCTTTTTTGGGGTGTTTTTGAGGTGTTTTTGGGGTTTCCGTTGGGTTTTGTTGAGTTCCTAATGGGTTTTATGGTGGTTGGGAGTGGACATTTGGATTTGGAGAACATCAGGTACGTTTAGAGTGGTTTTGGGATTGGATCCGTGCTTTTTGGGGTTTTCTTTCGTTTTTGGGGGTGATCCTGTTCTTGTTTGGGGTGTTTTGGACGTGTTTTGGGTTCTCCGTTGGGTTTCGTTGTGTTTTCCGTGGTCATCATGGTGGAAAAGTGTAAATTGTGGGTTTTGGAGAACATCAGGTAGATTTAGGGTGTTTTTTGGGTGGATCTATGGTTTTGGGGGATTTTGTTCCAGTTTTGGGGTGATCCCATTCTTTTTTGGGGTGTTTTGGACGTGTTTTGGGTCTCCGTTGGGTTTCATTGGGTTTTCCGTGGTCATCATGGTGGAAAAGTGTAAATTGTGGGTTTTGGAGAACATCAGGTAGGTTTAGGGGGACTTTTGGGGTGGATTCATGGTATTTGGGGTTTTCTTCTGTTTTTTTTGGGGGGGTGATCGAATTCATTTTTGGGGTGTTTTTGACGTGTTTTGTGGTCTCTGTTTTGTTTCGTTGTGTTTTCCTTGTTCATTTTGGTGGAAAAGGCTGAATAGTGGGTTTTGGAGAACATCAGGTAGGTTTAGGGTGGTTTTGGGATTTGATCCGTGCTTTTTGGGGATTTTGTTCCAGTTTAGGGGGTGATTCCGTTCTTGTTTGTGGTGTTTTTGATGTGTTTTGGGTTCTCCGTTGGGTTTCGTTGGGTTTTCCGTTGGCATCATGGTGGAAAAGGGTAAATTGTGGGTTTTGGAGAACATCAGGTAGGTTTAGGGGGACTTTTGGGGTGGATTCATGGTATTTGTTTTTTTTTTCTGTTTTTCTGGGGTGATCCCGTTCTTTGTTGGTGTGTTTTTGATGTGTTTTGGGGTCTCCGTTGGGTTTTGTTGGGTTCTTGTTGGTCATCATGTTGGAAAAGTGTAAATTGTGGGTTTTGGAGAATATCAGGTGAGTTTAAGTTTTTCTGGGTGGTGAATCTATGGTTTTGGTTGAATTCTTCTGTTTTTTTAGCGTTTTCTTCTGTTTTTGGCGTGGTCCCATTCTTTTTTGGGGTGTTTTTGACTTATTTTGGGGTCTCCTTTGGTTTTTGTTGGGTTCTTGTTGTTCATCATGGTGAAAACGTGTAAATTGTGGGTATTGGAGAACATCAGGTAGGTTTAGGGGGACTTTTGGGGTGGATCAACGGCTTTTAGGGTTTTCTTTCGGTTTTGGGGGTGATCCCGCTTTTTTTTGTGGTGTTTTTGACGTGTTTTGGGGTTTCCGTTGCGTTTCGTTGATTTCCTAATGTGTTTTAAGTTTGTTGGGAGTGGACTTTGGGATTTGGAGAACATCAGGTAGGTTTAGTGTGTTTTTGGGGTGGATCTATGTTTTTTGGTGTTTTCTTTCTTTTTTAGGGGTTATCCTGTTCTTGTTTGGGGTGTTTTCGACTTGTTTTGGGGTCTCCGTTGGGTTTTAGTTGGATTCTCGTTGGTCCTTAAGGTAAATGGGAGTGGATTGTGGGTTTTGAAGAAGATCAGGTGAGTTTAGGGTGGTTTTGCGGGGAAATTCATAGTGTTTGGTGTTTTTTCTTCTGATCCAGTTCTTTTTTGGGGTGTTTTTGAGGTGTTTTTGGGGTTTCCGTTGGGTTTTGTTGAGTTCCTAATGGGTTTTATGGTGGTTGGGAGTGGACATTTGGATTTGGAGAACATCAGGTACGTTTAGAGTGGTTTTGGGATTGGATCCGTGCTTTTTGGGGTTTTCTTTCGTTTTTGGGGGTGATCCTGTTCTTGTTTGGGGTGTTTTGGACGTGTTTTGGGTTCTCCGTTGGGTTTCGTTGTGTTTTCCGTGGTCATCATGGTGGAAAAGTGTAAATTGTGGGTTTTGGAGAACATGAGGTAGGTTTATGAGGACTTTTGGGGCAGATTCATGGTTTTTTGGGTATTCTTCTGTTGTTTTTCTAGTGATCCAGTTGTTTTTTGGCGTGTTTTTGACGTGTTTTGGGGTCTCCGTTGGGTTTCATTGGGTTTCTCGTGGTCATCATGGTGGAAAAGTTTAAATTGTGGGTTTTGGAGAACATCAGGTAGATTTAGGGTGTTTTTTGGGTGGATCTATGTTTTTTGGGGATTTTGTTCCAGTTTAGGGGGTGATTCCGTTCTTGTTTGTGGTGTTTTTGATGTGTTTTGGGTTCTCCGTTGGGTTTCGTTGGGTTTTCCGTGGTCATCATGGTTGAAAAGTGTAAATTGTGGGTTTTGGAGAACATCAGGTAGGTTTAGGGGGACTTTTGGGGTGGATTCATGGTATTTGTTTTTTTTTTCTGTTTTTCTTGGGTGATCCCATTCTTTTTTGGTGTGTTTTTGATGTGTTTTGGGGTCTCCGTTGGGTTTTGTTGGGTTCTTGTTGGTCATCATGTTGGAAAAGTGTAAATTGTGGGTTTTGGAGAACATCAGGTAGGTTTAGTGTCGTTTTGGGGTGGATCTATGTTTTTTTGGGGTTTTCTTTCTTTTTTAGGGGTTATCCTGTTCTTGTTTGGGGTGTTTTCGACTTGTTTTGGGGTCTCCGTTGGGTTTTAGTTGGATTCTGGTTGGTCGTTAAGGTAAATGGGAGTGGATTGTGGGTTTTGAAGAAGATCAGGTGAGTTTAGGGTGGTTTTGCGGGGAAATTCATAGTGTTTGGTGTTTTTTCTTCTGATCCAGTTCTTTTTTGGGGTGTTTTTGAGGTGTTTTTGGGGTTTCCGTTGGGTTTTGTTGAGTTCCTAATGGGTTTTATGGTGGTTGGGAGTGGACATTTGGATTTGGAGAACATCAGGTACGTTTAGAGTGGTTTTGGGATTGGATCCGTGCTTTTTGGGGTTTTCTTTCGTTTTTGGGGGTGATCCTGTTCTTGTTTGGGGTGTTTTGGACGTGTTTTGGGTTCTCCGTTGGGTTTCGTTGTGTTTTCCGTGGTCATCATGGTGGAAAAGTGTAAATTGTGGGTTTTGGAGAACATGAGGTAGGTTTATGAGGACTTTTGGGGCAGATTCATGGGTTTTTGGGTATTCTTCTGTTGTTTTTCTAGTGATCCAGTTGTTTTTTGGCGTGTTTTTGACGTGTTTTGTGGTCTCCGTTGGGTTTCATTGGGTTTCTCGTGGTCATCATGGTGGAAAAGTTTAAATTGTGGGTTTTGGAGAACATCAGGTAGAGTTAGGGTGTTTTTTGGGTGGATCTATGTTTTTGGGGGATTTTGTTCCTGTTTTGGGGGTGATTCCGTTCTTGTTTGTGGTGTTTTTGATGTGTTTTGGGTTCTCCGTTGGGTTTCGTTGGGTTTTCCGTTGGCATCATGGTGGAAAAGTGTAAATTGTGGGTTTTGGAGAACATCAGGTAGGTTTAGGGGGACTTTTGGGGTGGATTCATGGTATTTGTTTTTTTTTTCTGTTTTTCTGGGTGATCCCATTCTTTTTTGGTGTGTTTTTGATGTGTTTTGGGGTCTCCATTGGGTTTTGTTGGGTTCTTGTTGGTCATCATGTTGGAAAAGTGTAAATTGTGGGTATTGGAGAACATCAGGTAGGTTTAGTGTCGTTTTGGGGTGGATCTATGTTTTTTGGGGGTTTTCTTTCTTTTTTAGGGGTTATCCTGTTCTTGTTTGGGGTGTTTTCGACTTGTTTTGGGGTCTCCGTTGGGTTTTAGTTGGATTCTGGTTGGTCGTTAAGGGAAATGGGAGTGGATTGTGGGTTTTGAAGAAGATCAGGTGAGTTTAGGGTGGTTTTGCGGGGAAATTCATAGTGTTTGGTGTTTTTTCTTCTGATCCAGTTCTTTTTTGGGGTGTTTTTGAGGTGTTTTTGGGGTTTCTGTTGGGTTTTGTTGAGTTCCTAATGGGTTTTATGGTGGTTGGGAGTGGACATTTGGATTTGGAGAACATCAGGTACATTTAGAGTGGTTTTGGGATTGGATCCGTGCTTTTTGGGGTTTTCTTTCGTTTTTGGGGGTGATCCTGTTCTTGTTTGGGGTGTTTTGGACGTGTTTTGGGTTCTCCGTTGGGTTTCGTTGTGTTTTCCGTGGTCATCATGGTGGAAAAGTGTAAATTGTGGCTTTTGGAGAACATGAGGTAGGTTTATGAGGACTTTTGGTGTGGATTCATGGTATTTGGGGTTTTCTTCTGTTTTTTTTTTTTTTTTTGGGCAGTTATCTAATTCATTTTTGTGGTGTTTTTGATGTGTTTTGGGTCTCCGTTGGGTTTCATTGGGTTTTCCGTGGTCATCATGGTGGAAAAGTGTAAATTGTGGGTTTTGGAGAACATCAGGTAGGTTTAGGGTGTTTTTTGGGTGGATCTATGTTTTTGGGGGATTTTGTTCCAGTTTTGGGGGTGATTCCGTTCTTGTTTGGGGTGTTTTTGACATGTTTTGTGGTCTCTGTTTTGTTTCGTTGTGTGTTTCTTGTTCATTTTGGTGGAAAAGGCTGAATAGTGGGTTTCGGAGAACATCAGGTAGGTTTAGTGTCGTTTTGGGGTGGATCTATGTTTTTTGGTGTTTTCTTTCTTTTTTAGGGGTTATCCTGTTCTTGTTTGGGGTGTTTTCGACTTGTTTTGGGGTCTCCGTTGGGTTTTAGTTGGATTCTCGTTGGTCGTTAAGGTAAATGGGAGTGGATTGTGGGTTTTGAAGAAGATCAGGTGAGTTTAGGGTGGTTTTGCGGGGAAATTCATAGTGTTTGGTGTTTTTTCTTCTGATCCAGTTCTTTTTTGGGGTGTTTTTGAGGTGTTTTTGGGGTTTCCGTTGGGTTTTGTTGAGTTCCTAATGGGTTTTATGGTGGTTGGGAGTGGACATTTGGATTTGGAGAACATCAGGTACGTTTAGAGTGGTTTTGGGATTGGATCCGTGCTTTTTGGGGTTTTCTTTCGTTTTTGGGGGTGATCCTGTTCTTGTTTGGGGTGTTTTGGACGTGTTTTGGGTTCTCCGTTGGGTTTCGTTGTGTTTTCCGTGGTCATCATGGTGGAAAAGTGTAAATTGTGGGTTTTGGAGAACATCAGGTAGATTTAGGGTGTTTTTTGGGTGGATCTATGGTTTTGGGAGATTTTGTTCCAGTTTTGGGGTGATCCCATTCTTTTTTGGGGTGTTTTTGACGTGTTTTGGGTCTCCGTTGGGTTTCATTGGGTTTTCCGTGGTCATCATGGTGGAAAAGTGTAAATTGTGGGTTTTGGAGAACATCAGGTAGGTTTAGGGGGACTTTTGGGGTGGATTCATGGTATTTGTTTTTTTTTTCTGTTTTTCTGGGGTGATCCCGTTCTTTGTTGGTGTGTTTTTGATGTGTTTTGGGGTCTCCGTTGGGTTTTGTTGGGTTCTTGTTGGTCATCATGGTGGAAAAGTGTAAATTGTGGGTATTGGAGAACATCAGGTAGGTTTAGTGTCGTTTTGGGGTGGATCTATGTTTTTTTGGGGTTTTCTTTCTTTTTTAGGGGTTATCCTGTTTTTGTTTGGGGTGTTTTCGACTTGTTTTGGGGTCTCCGTTGGGTTTTAGTTGGATTCTGGTTGGTCGTTAAGGTAAATGGGAGTGGATTGTGGGTTTTGAAGAAGATCAGGTGAGTTTAGGGTGGTTTTGCGGGGAAATTGATAGTTTTTGGTGTTTTTTCTTCTGATCCAGTTCTTTTTTGGGGTGTTTTTGAGGTGTTTTTGGGGTTTCTGTTGGGTTTCGTTGAGTTCCTAATGGGTTTTATGGTGGTTGGGAGTGGACATTTGGATTTGGAGAACATCAGGTACGTTTAGAGTGGTTTTGGGATTGGATCCGTGCTTTTTGGGGTTTTCTTTCGTTTTTGGGGGTGATCCTGTTCTTGTTTGGGGTGCTTTGGACGTGTTTTGGGTTCTCCGTTGGGTTTCGTTGTGTTTTCCGTGGTCATCATGGTGGAAAAGTGTAAATTGTGGGTTTTGGAGAACATCAGGTAGATATAGGGTGTTTTTTGGGTGGATCTATGGTTTTGGGGGATTTTGTTCCAGTTTTGGGGTGATCCCATTCTTTTTTGGGGTGTTTTGGACGTGTTTTGGGTCTCCGTTGGGTTTCATTGGGTTTTCCGTGGTCATCATGGTGGAAAAGTGTAAATTGTGGGTTTTGGAGAACATCAGGTAGGTTTAGGGGGACTTTTGGGGTGGATTCATGGTATTTGGGGTTTTCTTCTGTTTTTTTTGGGGGGGTGATCGAATTCATTTTTGGGGTGTTTTTGACGTGTTTTGTGGTCTCTGTTTTGTTTCGTTGTGTTTTCCTTGTTCATTTTGGTGGAAAAGGCTGAATAGTGGGTTTTGGAGAACATCAGGTAGGTTTAGGGTGGTTTTGGGATTTGATCCGTGCTTTTTGGGGATTTTGTTCCAGTTTAGGGGGTGATTCCGTTCTTGTTTGTGGTGTTTTTGATGTGTTTTGGGTTCTCCGTTGGGTTTCGTTGGGTTTTCCATTGGCATCATGGTGGAAAAGTGTAAATTGTGGGTTTGGAGAACATCAGGTAGGTTTAGGGGGACTTTTGGGGTGGATTCATGGTATTTGTTTTTTTTTTTTTTTTTTTTCTGTTTTTCTGGGGTGATCCCTTTCTTTGTTGGTGTGTTTTTGATGTGTTTTGGGGTCTCCGTTGGGTTTTGTTGGGTTCTTGTTGGTCATCATGTTGGAAAAGTGTAAATTGTGGGTTTTGGAGAATATCAGGTGAGTTTAAGTTTTTCTGGGTGGTGAATCTATGGTTTTGGTTGAATTCTTCTGTTTTTTTAGCGTTTTCTTCTGTTTTTGGGGTGGTCCCATTCTTTTTTGGGGTGTTTTTGACTTATTTTGGGGTCTCCTTTGGTTTTTGTTGGGTTCTTGTTGTTCATCATGGTGAAAACGTGTAAATTGTGGGTATTGGAGAACATCAGGTAGGTTTAGGGGGACTTTTGGGGTGGATCAACGGCTTTTAGGGTTTTCTTTCGGTTTTGGGGGTGATCCCGCTTTTTTTTGTGGTGTTTTTGACGTGTTTTGGGGTTTCCGTTGCGTTTCGTTGATTTCCTAATGTGTTTTAAGTTTGTTGGGAGTGGACTTTGGGATTTGGAGAACATCAGGTAGGTTTAGTGTGTTTTTGGGGTGGATCTATGTTTTTTGGTGTTTTCTTTCTTTTTTAGGGGTTATCCTGTTCTTGTTTGGGGTGTTTTCGGCTTGTTTTGGGGTGTCCGTTGGGTTTTAGTTGGATTCTCGTTGGTCCTTAAGGTAAATGGGAGTGGATTGTGGGTTTTGAAGAAGATCAGGTGAGTTTAGGGTGGTTTTGCGGGGAAATTCATAGTGTTTGGTGTTTTTTCTTCTGATCCAGTTCTTTTTTGGGGTGTTTTTGAGGTGTTTTTGGGGTTTCCGTTGGGTTTTGTTGAGTTCCTAATGGGTTTTATGGTGGTTGGGAGTGGACATTTGGATTTGGAGAACATCAGGTACGTTTAGAGTGGTTTTGGGATTGGATCCGTGCTTTTTGGGGTTTTCTTTCGTTTTTGGGGGTGATTCTGTTCTTGTTTGGGGTGTTTTGGACGTGTTTTGGGGTCTCCGTTGGGTTTCGTTGTGTTTTCCGTGGTCATCATGGTGGAAAAGTGTAAATTGTGGGTTTTGGAGAACATCAGGTAGGTTTATGAGGACTTTTGGGGCAGATTCATGGTTTTTAGGGTTTTCTTCTGTTTTTTCTAGTGATCCAGTTGTTTTTTGGCATGTTTTTGACGTGTTTTGTGGTCTCCGTATGGTTTCATTGGGTTTTTCGTGGTCATCATGGTGGAAAAGTGTAAATTGTGGGTTTTGGAGAACATCAGGTAGGTTTAGGGGGACTTTTGGGGTGGATTCATGGTATTTGTTTTTTTTTTTTCTGTTTTTTTTTGGGGGGTGATCCCATTCTTCTTTGGTGTGTTTTTGATGTGTTTTGGGGTCTCCGCTGGGTTTTGTGGGGTTCTTGTTGGTCATCATGTTGGAAAAGTGTAAATTGTGGGTTTTGGAGAAAATCAGGTAGGTTTAGTGTCGTTTTGGGGTGGATCTATGGTTTTGGGGGATTTTCTTCCAGTTTTGGGGGTGATTCCGTTCTTGTTTGTGGTGTTTTTGACTTGTTTTGGTGTGTCCGTTGGGTTTTAGTTGGATTCTCGTTGGTCGTTAAGGGAAATGGGAGTGGATTGTGGGTTTTGAAGAAGATCAGGTGAGTTTAGGGTGGTTTTGCGGGGAAATTCATAGTGTTTGGTGTTTTTTCTTCTGATCCAGTTCTTTTTTGGGGTGTTTTTGAGGTGTTTTTGGGGTTTCCGTTGGGTTTTGTTGAGTTCCTAATGGGTTTTATGGTGGTTGGGAGTGGACATTTGGATTTGGAGAACATCAGGTACGTTTAGAGTGGTTTTGGGATTGGATCCGTGCTTTTTGGGGTTTTCTTTCGTTTTTGGGGGTGATCCTGTTCTTGTTTGGGGTGTTTTGGACGTGTTTTGGGTTCTCCGTTGGGTTTCGTTGTGTTTTCCGTGGTCATCATGGTGGAAAAGTGTAAATTGTGGGTTTTGGAGAACATCAGGTAGATTTAGGGTGTTTTTTGGGTGGATCTATGGTTTTGGGAGATTTTGTTCCAGTTTTGGGGTGATCCCATTCTTTTTTGGGGTGTTTTTGACGTGTTTTGGGTCTCCGTTGGGTTTCATTGGGTTTTCCGTGGTCATCATGGTGGAAAAGTGTAAATTGTGGGTTTTGGAGAACATCAGGTAGGTTTAGGGGGACTTTTGGGGTGGATTCATGGTATTTGTTTTTTTTTTCTGTTTTTCTGGGGTGATCCCGTTCTTTGTTGGTCTGTTTTTGATGTGTTTTGGGGTCTCCATTGGGTTTTGTTGGGTTCTTGTTGGTCATCATGTTGGAAAAGTGTAAATTGTGGGTATTGGAGAACATCAGGTAGGTTTAGTGTCGTTTTGGGGTGGATCTATGTTTTTTTGGGGTTTTCTTTCTTTTTTAGGGGTGATCCTGTTCTTGTTTGGGGTGTTTTCGACTTGTTTTGGGGTCTCCGTTGGGTTTAAGTTGGATTCTGGTTGGTCGTTAAGGTAAATGGGAGTGGATTGTGGGTTTTGAAGAAGATCAGGTGAGTTTAGGGTGGTTTTGCAGGGAAATTCATAGTGTTTGGTATTTTTTCTTCTGATCCAGTTCTTTTTTGGGGTGTTTTTGAGGTGTTTTTGGGGTTTCTGTTGGGTTTCGTTGAGTTCCTAATGGGTTTTATGGTGGTTGGGAGTGGACATTTGGATTTGGAGAACATCAGGTACGTTTAGAGTGGTTTTGGGATTGGATCCGTGCTTTTTGGGGTTTTCTTTCGTTTTTGGGGGTGATCCTGTTCTTGTTTGGGGTGCTTTGGACGTGTTTTGGGTTCTCCGTTGGGTTTCGTTGTGTTTTCCGTGGTCATCATGGTGGAAAAGTGTAAACTGTGGGTTTTGGAGAACATCAGGTAGATTTAGGGTGTTTTTTGGGTGGATCTATGGTTTTGGGGGATTTTGTTCCAGTTTTGGGGTGATCCCATTCTTTTTTGGGGTGTTTTGGACGTGTTTTGGGTCTCCGTTGGGTTTCATTGGGTTTTCCGTGGTCATCATGGTGGAAAAGTGTAAATTGTGGGTTTTGGAGAACATCAGGTAGGTTTAGGGGGACTTTTGGGGTGGATTCATGGTATTTGGGGTTTTCTTCTGTTTTTTTTGGGGGGGTGATCGAATTCATTTTTGGGGTGTTTTTGACGTGTTTTGTGGTCTCTGTTTTGTTTCGTTGTGTTTTCCTTGTTCATTTTGGTGGAAAAGGCTGAATAGTGGGTTTTGGAGAACATCAGGTAGGTTTAGGGTGGTTTTGGGATTTGATCCGTGCTTTTTGGGGATTTTGTTCCAGTTTAGGGGGTGATTCCGTTCTTGTTTGTGGTGTTTTTGATGTGTTTTGGGTTCTCCGTTGGGTTTCGTTGGGTTTTCCGTTGGCATCATGGTGGAAAAGGGTAAATTGTGGGTTTTGGAGAACATCAGGTAGGTTTAGGGGGACTTTTGGGGTGGATTCATGGTATTTGTTTTTTTTTTCTGTTTTTCTGGGGTGATCCCGTTCTTTTTTGGTGTGTTTTTGATGTGTTTTGGGGTCTCCGTTGGGTTTTGTTGGGTTCTTGTTGGTCATCATGTTGGAAAAGTGTAAATTGTGGGTTTTGGAGAATATCAGGTGAGTTTAAGTTTTTCTGGGTGGTGAATCTATGGTTTTGGTTGAATTCTTCTGTTTTTTTTTTTTTTAGCGTTTTCTTCTGTTTTTGGGGTGGTCCCATTCTTTTTTGGGGTGTTTTTGACATATTTTGGGGTCTCCGTTGGTTTTTGTTGGGTTCTTGTTGTTCATCATGGTGAAAACGTGTAAATTGTGGGTATTGGAGAACATTAGGTAGGTTTAGGGGGACTTTTGGGGTGGATCAACGGCTTTTAGGGTTTTCTTTCGGTTTTGGGGGTGATCCCGCTTTTTTTTTGTGGTGTTTTTGATGTGTTTTGGGGTTTCCGTTGCATTTCGTTGATTTCCTAATGTGTTTTAAGTTTGTTGGGAGTGGACTTTGGGATTTGGAGAACATCAGGTAGGTTTAGTGTGTTTTTGGGGTGGATCTATGTTTTTTGGTGTTTTCTTTCTTTTTTAGGGGTTATCCTTTTCTTGTTTGGGGTGTTTTCGACTTGTTTTGGGGTCTCCGTTGGGTTTTAGTTGGATTCTCGTTGGTCGTTAAGGTAAATGGGAGTGGATTGTGGGTTTTGAAGAAGATCAGGTGAGTTTAGGGTGGTTTTGCGGGGAAATTCATAGTGTTTGGTGTTTTTTCTTCTGATCCAGTTCTTTTTTGGGGTGTTTTTGAGGTGTTTTTGGGGTTTCCGTTGGGTTTTGTTGAGTTCCTAATGGGTTTTATGGTGGTTGGGAGTGGACATTTGGATTTGGAGAACATCAGGTACGTTTAGAGTGGTTTTGGGATTGGATCCGTGCTTTTTGGGGTTTTCTTTCGTTTTTGGGGGTGATCCTGTTCTTGTTTGGGGTGTTTTGGACGTGTTTTGGGTTCTCCGTTGGGTTTCGTTGTGTTTTCCGTGGTCATCATGGTGGAAAAGTGTAAATTGTGGGTTTTGGAGAACATCAGGTAGATTTAGGGTGTTTTTTGGGTGGATCTATGGTTTTGGGAGATTTTGTTCCAGTTTTGGGGTGATCCCATTCTTTTTTGGGGTGTTTTTGACGTGTTTTGGGTCTCCGTTGGGTTTCATTGGGTTTTCCGTGGTCATCATGGTGGAAAAGTGTAAATTGTGGGTTTTGGAGAACATCAGGTAGGTTTAGGGGGACTTTTGGGGTGGATTCATGGTATTTGTTTTTTTTTTCTGTTTTTCTGGGGTGATCCCGTTCTTTGTTGGTCTGTTTTTGATGTGTTTTGGGGTCTCCATTGGGTTTTGTTGGGTTCTTGTTGGTCATCATGTTGGAAAAGTGTAAATTGTGGGTATTGGAGAACATCAGGTAGGTTTAGTGTCGTTTTGGGGTGGATCTATGTTTTTTTGGGGTTTTCTTTCTTTTTTAGGGGTGATCCTGTTCTTGTTTGGGGTGTTTTCGACTTGTTTTGGGGTCTCCGTTGGGTTTAAGTTGGATTCTGGTTGGTCGTTAAGGTAAATGGGAGTGGATTGTGGGTTTTGAAGAAGATCAGGTGAGTTTAGGGTGGTTTTGCAGGGAAATTCATAGTGTTTGGTATTTTTTCTTCTGATCCAGTTCTTTTTTGGGGTGTTTTTGAGGTGTTTTTGGGGTTTCTGTTGGGTTTCGTTGAGTTCCTAATGGGTTTTATGGTGGTTGGGAGTGGACATTTGGATTTGGAGAACATCAGGTACGTTTAGAGTGGTTTTGGGATTGGATCCGTGCTTTTTGGGGTTTTCTTTCGTTTTTGGGGGTGATCCTGTTCTTGTTTGGGGTGCTTTGGACGTGTTTTGGGTTCTCCGTTGGGTTTCGTTGTGTTTTCCGTGGTCATCATGGTGGAAAAGTGTAAACTGTGGGTTTTGGAGAACATCAGGTAGATTTAGGGTGTTTTTTGGGTGGATCTATGGTTTTGGGGGATTTTGTTCCAGTTTTGGGGTGATCCCATTCTTTTTTGGGGTGTTTTGGACGTGTTTTGGGTCTCCGTTGGGTTTCATTGGGTTTTCCGTGGTCATCATGGTGGAAAAGTGTAAATTGTGGGTTTTGGAGAACATCAGGTAGGTTTAGGGGGACTTTTGGGGTGGATTCATGGTATTTGGGGTTTTCTTCTGTTTTTTTTGGGGGGGTGATCGAATTCATTTTTGGGGTGTTTTTGACGTGTTTTGTGGTCTCTGTTTTGTTTCGTTGTGTTTTCCTTGTTCATTTTGGTGGAAAAGGCTGAATAGTGGGTTTTGGAGAACATCAGGTAGGTTTAGGGTGGTTTTGGGATTTGATCCGTGCTTTTTGGGGATTTTGTTCCAGTTTAGGGGGTGATTCCGTTCTTGTTTGTGGTGTTTTTGATGTGTTTTGGGTTCTCCGTTGGGTTTCGTTGGGTTTTCCGTTGGCATCATGGTGGAAAAGGGTAAATTGTGGGTTTTGGAGAACATCAGGTAGGTTTAGGGGGACTTTTGGGGTGGATTCATGGTATTTGTTTTTTTTTTCTGTTTTTCTGGGGTGATCCCGTTCTTTTTTGGTGTGTTTTTGATGTGTTTTGGGGTCTCCGTTGGGTTTTGTTGGGTTCTTGTTGGTCATCATGTTGGAAAAGTGTAAATTGTGGGTTTTGGAGAATATCAGGTGAGTTTAAGTTTTTCTGGGTGGTGAATCTATGGTTTTGGTTGAATTCTTCTGTTTTTTTTTTTTTTAGCGTTTTCTTCTGTTTTTGGGGTGGTCCCATTCTTTTTTGGGGTGTTTTTGACATATTTTGGGGTCTCCGTTGGTTTTTGTTGGGTTCTTGTTGTTCATCATGGTGAAAACGTGTAAATTGTGGGTATTGGAGAACATTAGGTAGGTTTAGGGGGACTTTTGGGGTGGATCAACGGCTTTTAGGGTTTTCTTTCGGTTTTGGGGGTGATCCCGCTTTTTTTTTGTGGTGTTTTTGACGTGTTTTGGGGTTTCCGTTGCATTTCGTTGATTTCCTAATGTGTTTTAAGTTTGTTGGGAGTGGACTTTGGGATTTGGAGAACATCAGGTAGGTTTAGTGTGTTTTTGGGGTGGATCTATGTTTTTTGGTGTTTTCTTTCTTTTTTAGGGGTTATCCTTTTCTTGTTTGGGGTGTTTTCGACTTGTTTTGGGGTCTCCGTTGGGTTTTAGTTGGATTCTCGTTGGTCGTTAAGGTAAATGGGAGTGGATTGTGGGTTTTGAAGAAGATCAGGTGAGTTTAGGGTGGTTTTGCGGGGAAATTCATAGTGTTTGGTGTTTTTTCTTCTGATCCAGTTCTTTTTTGGGGTGTTTTTGAGGTGTTTTTGGGGTTTCCGTTGGGTTTTGTTGAGTTCCTAATGGGTTTTATGGTGGTTGGGAGTGGACATTTGGATTTGGAGAACATCAGGTACGTTTAGAGTGGTTTTGGGATTGGATCCGTGCTTTTTGGGGTTTTCTTTCGTTTTTGGGGGTGATCCTGTTCTTGTTTGGGGTGTTTTGGACGTGTTTTGGGTTCTCCGTTGGGTTTCGTTGTGTTTTCCGTGGTCATCATGGTGGAAAAGTGTAAATTGTGGGTTTTGAAGAACATCAGGTATATTTAGGGTGTTTTTTGGGTGGATCTATGTTTTTGGGGGATTTTCTTCCAGTTTTGGGGGTGATTCCGTTCTTGTTTGGGGTGTTTTTGACGTGTTTTGGATCTCCGTTGGGTTTCATTGGGTTTTCCGTTGGCATCATGGTGGAAAAGTGTAAATTGTGGGTTTTGGAGAACATCAGGTAGGTTTAGGGGGACTTTTGGGGTGGATTCATGGTATTTGTTTTTTTTTTTCTGTTTTTCTGGGGTGATCCCGTTCTTTGTTGGTGTGTTTTTGATGTGTTTTGGGGTCTCCGTTGGGTTTTGTTGGGTTCTTGTTGGTCATCATGGTGGAAAAGTGTAAATTGTGGGTATTGGAGAACATCAGGTAGGTTTAGTGTCGTTTTGGGGTGGATCTATGTTTTTTTGGGGTTTTCTTTCTTTTTTAGGGGTTATCCTGTTCTTGTTTGGGGTGTTTTCGACTTGTTTTGGGGTCTCCGTTGGGTTTTAGTTGGATTCTCGTTGGTCGTTAAGGTAAATGGGAGTGGATTGTGGGTTTTGAAGAAGATCAGGTGAGTTTAGGGTGGTTTTGCGGGGAAATTGATAGTTTTTGGTGTTTTTTCTTCTGATCCAGTTCTTTTTTGGGGTGTTTTTGAGGTGTTTTTGGGGTTTCTGTTGGGTTTCGTTGAGTTCCTAATGGGTTTTATGGTGGTTGGGAGTGGACATTTGGATTTGGAGAACATCAGGTACGTTTAGAGTGGTTTTGGGATTGGATCCGTGCTTTTTGGGGTTTTCTTTCGTTTTTGGGGGTGATCCTGTTCTTGTTTGGGGTGCTTTGGACGTGTTTTGGGTTCTCCGTTGGGTTTCGTTGTGTTTTCCGTGGTCATCATGGTGGAAAAGTGTAAATTGTGGGTTTTGGAGAACATCAGGTAGATTTAGGGTGTTTTTTGGGTGGATCTATGGTTTTGGGGGATTTTGTTCCAGTTTTGGGGTGATCCCATTCTTTTTTGGGGTGTTTTGGACGTGTTTTGGGTCTCCGTTGGGTTTCATTGGGTTTTCCGTGGTCATCATGGTGGAAAAGTGTAAATTGTGGGTTTTGGAGAACATCAGGTAGGTTTAGGGGGACTTTTGGGGTGGATTCATGGTATTTGGGGTTTTCTTCTGTTTTTTTTGGGGGGGTGATCGAATTCATTTTTGGGGTGTTTTTGACGTGTTTTGTGGTCTCTGTTTTGTTTCGTTGTGTTTTCCTTGTTCATTTTGGTGGAAAAGGCTGAATAGTGGGTTTTGGAGAACATCAGGTAGGTTTAGGGTGGTTTTGGGATTTGATCCGTGCTTTTTGGGGATTTTGTTCCAGTTTAGGGGGTGATTCCGTTCTTGTTTGTGGTGTTTTTGATGTGTTTTGGGTTCTCCGTTGGGTTTCGTTGGGTTTTCCGTTGGCATCATGGTGGAAAAGGGTAAATTGTGGGTTTTGGAGAACATCAGGTAGGTTTAGGGGGACTTTTGGGGTGGATTCATGGTATTTGTTTTTTTTTTTTTTTTTCTGTTTTTCTGGGGTGATCCCGTTCTTTGTTGGTGTGTTTTTGATGTGTTTTGGGGTCTCCGCTGGGTTTTGTTGGGTTCTTGTTGGTCATCATGTTGGAAAAGTGTAAATTGTGGGTTTTGGAGAATATCAGGTGAGTTTAAGTTTTTCTGGGTGGTGAATCTGTGGTTTTGGTTGAATTCTTCTGTTTTTTTTTTAGCGTTTTCTTCTGTTTTTGGGGTGGTCCCATTCTTTTTTGGGGTGTTTTTGACATATTTTGGGG
>NW_028136643.1:0-1000 GCF_965140915.1 Aythya marila | reverse complement strand
GGCCGCGGGGAGAGAGGCAGCCAATGGCGATGCAGAAGGGGCGGGGCCGGCGGCGGCCGCCCCATTCATGCGCCCCGAAGGGCAGAGCCTTAAAGGGGCCGCAGGGGGGGGGAGAGCGGGAGGGGGGCTTGGGATACGGGGAGGGGGCTGGAGGGGTGCGGGGGGGCCCGCCCCGCCGCGGGCCCGTACCGGGGGTCCCCCACGACCCCCCAGCCCCCCCGCAGCCCCCCGGGCTCCCCGCACCCCCCGGGGTCCCTCCACCGCCGGGCTCCCACAGCCCAGCCCCCCCCTTCCCCGTTGCCCCCCCCCGTGCCCTGCAGCCCCCTCGCCCCCCGCAGCCCAGCTCTCCCCCCACGCCCCCCACACACCCTCCCCCAGCCCTCCCACCCCCCCCATCCCTCCCAGCCCCCCCCCGGCCTCGCTGCCGCCCCCCGTAGCCCCCCCTCCCCCTTCCCCGCCCCCCCCCGGGCAGCTCAGACCGTTAGACGCCAGGGCCGTGACGTCACCCATTCATAAAACCCCGCGCGCTGTCAGCGCGGCGCCTGGCGGGCGGTGCCCATGGAGACGGGGGCGGGGCTGGGGGGGTTGGGGAGGGGGTGTGGGGTGGGGGGGGGCACCTGCGGCCACCGGGGCACGGCCGAGGGGCACCGGCACCCCACGGGGACACGGGGACACGGGGACACCCCGAGGGGACCCCGCAGCCCCGGCCCTGCTCGCCCTCGGGCTGTCCCCCCCTCATCCCCGGAGCTCCCCGGTGTGCGCGGCTGCGGGACGGGGACGGGGACGGGGACGGGGACGGGGACGGGGACGGGGACGGGGACGGGGACGGGGACGGGGACGGGGACGGGGAGGTCCCCCCTGGGCGGCTGCAGCCTCCGTGAGGCCTCGAGCCGAAACCAACCCAGGCCCTGCCCCGAAGGGCTTCCGATCCGAGCGCTAATTAGCGGTAATGATCGTGCCCGGCTCCCCGCACCTGCAGGGAGGCGCAGCCGCATCTCGG
>NW_028136644.1:0-15424 GCF_965140915.1 Aythya marila | reverse complement strand
CCCCCTCGGCGGGGTCAAAGGTCACCGATGCCAAAAAAACGCACCCCGTTTTTACCAAATCCACCCCAAACGAGGCAGGGGCCCCAGAGAAAGCACAGCAGGGCCAACAAATGCCCTTTTTTTTTACCCAATTTTCCTAATTTTCCCCCCATTTTTCCCTATTTTCCCCTCATTTCTTCCCATTTCCCTCATTTTTCCTTTATCTTTACCTCATGTTTCCCTATTTTCTTAATTTTTCCTTTGTTTCTCTCATTTTTCCTCCTGTATTTTCTTATTTTCCTCATTTTTCCCTCATGTTTCCCTCTTTTCCCTCATTTTTTGCTTCACGTTTCCCTTATTTTCCCTCTTTTCTCCTAATTTTTTCCTCCTTTCCTCATTTTTCCCTCACATTTCCCTCATTTTTTTCCCTATTTTCCCCTCCTTTCCTAATTTTTCCCTCATTTTTCTCTATTTTCCCCTCCTTTTTCCATCCTTTCCTCATTTTTCCCCTCACATTTCCCTATTTTCCCCTCCTTTCCTCATTTTTTCCTCATTTTTCCCTATATTTTACCTCACATTTCCCTCATTTTTCCCTATTTTCCCCTCCTTTCCTCATTTTCCCCTCCAATTTCCCTCATTTCTCCCCCTCCTATTTTTCCTATTTTCACCAAATCCCCCCCAAAACGAGGCAGGGCCCGCGAGGAAGCGAGGCAGGGCCAGCGACCGCTCACTTTTCACTTTTTTTTCCTCATTTTTATTGGTAGTTTTTTGTGTTTTTTTTTTTTCTCCTTCCTCACCTGAAACGCCAAGGGGAGGGCGGGCACACAGTAAAAAGTTACCGAAATAGCTAAAAAAAAAAAAACAAAAACAAACAAAAAAAAGGAAAAAATGGGGAAGAAAAAGCATAATCACCATCAGATGGGGACAGACGGACAGGGGGGGGACAGACGGACACGGGGCTGGGCCCCCCCCCACGGCTGGGGGCTCCCCAAGGACCCCAGAACGAGCCCAACAAGGCCCCAGCCCAGGGGTTGAAACGGGCCCAAAACGGGGAGGAAAACAGTCCAAAATTAGGAAAAAAACTCTCCAAAATGTGTTTTTTTTTTTCTTTTTGTTTCTTTTTTTTTTTTAAGATCCCAGTCTGTTTGAGGTTAAAAATATCGTTTTTTGTTTTCTTTTGTTTTTTTTTTTTTTTTAAACAGATGGAGAAAAACGCAACGTTCACGAGAGGGGCGGGGCGCATGCCTCTTGTTGCGGAGCTGCTGGAAACGCCGGAAAAAGGCGGAAATCGCCCCAAAAAGGGACTCTCGGTGGTTGTCCGGGGGGGGGGGTCACTGGGCGCTGGCTCCCCCCTGCGAGCTGCCGGCGTAGCTGCCGTAGTCGTAGCTGCCGTAGTAGGGGGGCCAGGGGCTCTGGTGCTGGTAGTACTGGCTCCACTGCTGGGCATACTGGGGAAAAAAACAGGGAAAACGGTTAAAATTAAATAAACGACAAAAAAAAGAGAGCCGTGAGGGAGGGAGAGACTGGTTGGGAAGAGGAAATTGGGGGTTTCAGCCCCGAATTTTGTCCTCAGATGATGGGAAAGTTTCTTTTCCACCGCCCCGCACATATAGAAAATGGGGGGTTTTGGGTCTCACTGGGAGAAAAAGGAGGGATTTTGACCCAAAATTCTGGCTCTGGTTGTGGGGAAGTAAACAGAATCTTGTCCTTTAGAAAAATGAGGGTTTTCACCCCAAAGTCCCAGCTCCATCCTCCAGAAAACAAGGATTTTCACCCCAAAAACCCCAGCCCCTAGAAAACGGGGGATTTCAACCCAAAACCCCACTACCCGAGAGAAGTTGGGGGGAGGAGGGGGGGCAGGGGAGGGATTTCAAACCCAAATATACCCCATTCTCCACAAAAAAAAAAAGCAAAAAACCAAACAAACCCCAAAACCAAAAAAAAACAAACCAAGACAAACCCCAACCCCCCCTCAAAAAACAAACCAAGACAAACCCCAAAACACAAAAAACCCAAACCTCAAAAAAACACAAAACAAATCCCCAAAACACCCCAAACCAAACCCCAACAAACCCAAAAAAACCCCAAACCAAGACAAACCCCAAACCCCAAAAAAAACACCTCAAAAAAAAACAAACCAAGACAAACCCCAAAAAACCCAAATCTCAAAAAAAAACAAACCAAATCCCCAAAACACCCAAATTAAACCCCAAAACCAAAAGACCCCAAAACATGACAAACCCCAAAACCCCAAAACCCCCCCCAACCCCTTCCCCTTCCCCATTTACACCCCGCCATAAAACCCCCCATTTCCCCCCCAGAAAGCCCTAAAAAGTGCCATTTTCACCCCCAAAAAGTGCCATTTTCGCCCCAAAAAGTGCTTTTTTTTTCCCAAAAAGGGCTTTTTTCACCCCAAAATCCCTCACCTGTTGGTACTGGCCGTAGTTCTGGCCGTAGCCCTGCCCCGTGGCGGGCGGGGGGGGGGCCTGGGGGTAGCTTTGGCTGTAGCCGCTGTAGCTGCCGTAGCTGTAGCCGGGGGGGTAACTCTGCGTGTACCCCCCCTGGCCATAGGGCTGGCTGTACCCGGGCTGGGGGGGGGGGGATAACAAAATGGGGGGGGGCACGGGGGGCACCTTAGGGTGCTCCCCGTCCCCCCCGGGGGGGGTTTCCAGGGGTTTAGGGTGAGTTTTTTTTGGGGGGGGGGGGATTTTGTACCTGCTGTCCTTGGCTGTAGGTGGCGGGGGGGTTGTTGGCGGGGGGGGTGCCCCCGCTGCTGGTTTTGTAGCTGCCCCCCCCCGGGGTTGGAGTCGGTGTGGGTGTTGCCCCCCCCGTGGCCCCCCCCGGGGGGTTTCGGGCTGGGCTGAAGCTGCTTTGGGGTTGGGGGCTGCGGCCGTAGGCGCCGCGGGGTGGGGGGGGTGGGGGGGCGGCGGGGGGGGCGGCGGGGGGGGGGCCGTCGCGGGGGGGGTTGCTCCAGCGGTTGGGGGCGTAGGAGCCGCGGTTGAAGGCTGGGAATTAAAAAGGGGGGGGGTAATTAAGGTGGGGGGGGGGGGGGGTAATTAAGGTGTGGGGGGGTGTTAGGGTGAGGGGGGGGGCACGGGGCGGTTCCGATTGCTGAGGTTTGAGCCCCAAAATTGCCCCCCCCCGGGATACGCAGGAAGGGTTTTGGGGTCTTTGTATCCTGGGGAACCTCAAGACCCCCCCCCAAGACCCCAAAGCCCCCCCCCCAGAGCTCCCTGTGGGAGTGGTGAAGACTCAAAGCCCCCCCCAAGACCCCAGAGCCCCCCCAAAACCCCAATAAGACCCCCCAAGATCCAAATAACCCCCCCCAGACCCCAAGAACCCTCCCCAAAACCCCAATAACCTGCCCAAAAACCCAATAACCCCCACCAGACCTCAATAACCCCCCCCCCAAAATCCCAATAACCCCCAAAACCCCAAAAATCCCTCCAAAATCCCAATAACCCCCCCCAAGACCCCAATAACCCCCCCCAAGACCCCAATAACCCCCCCAAAATCCCAATAACCCCCCCGGGACATGCAGAAGGACCTCGGTGGGGACCCCAAGGGAAAGCGAGGAAGCCCCCCCACCCCAAAAAATTTAATCCCCCCCCACAGGACACTCAGGAGGGATTTGGGGGGGGGTCCTCAAACCCCAAAACCCCTCTGAGAGCCCCGGGACCACCGAGAGGTGCCCCCCCCCGGTGCTAAAAACACCCAAAAAGGGTTTTTTTTTTTTTGGGGTGGGGGCTTAGAGGGGGGGTCCTTACCTCCACCTCCTCCTCCGCCCCCTCCTCGGAAGCCCCCCCCGCCTCCTCCCCGGCCTTGGAAGCCCCCCCGGGTCCCCCCGGCCGAGGGGGGGGGCGCGGCGGCACCCCCCCGGCCCTCGAAACGGGGCTGGAAGCCGCCGCCGCGGCCCCGAAAAGCCGGGGGGGGGCGGCCGTCGAAGCGTTTTTCGGGGGGGGGCCCCGCTTTGCGCCCCTCCTCGTTGTACTGCCGCACCAGCTCGGCCGCCTCCTCGCGCTGCAGCTCCACGAAGAGCACGGCGTCCAGGAAATCGCCCGCCTCGGGCAGCGTGAAATTAGCTGGGGGGGGGGGGAAATTAAAATTATTAAGTTATTTTGGGGTTATTTCCCAAATTTGGGGAGTTTTGTATGCCCCCTCCAGCAAGAAGGGGTGTGGGGGGGAGGGTTTTCAGAGGGAGGCGGCTGGGGAAGGGCTCAACGGGGGGGGGGTTCCCCCAAAAAAATTAGAACTGAGTTCTAATTTTGGGGAGAAGAGGGTTTTTTCCCCAAAAAACTAAAACAGAAATGGGAAAAAGTGACAGTTTGGGGTCTTGAAGTGCTTTTTTCCCCAAAAAAAATAAAATAGAAAGGGGAAAAGTGGCACTTTGGGGGTTCACTGAGGGTTTTTTCTCCCAAAAAATTAGGACTGAGTGGGGAGAAGAGGTTTTTTCCCCAAAAAAATAAAACAGAAATGGGAAAAAGTGACAGTTTGGGGGCTCACTTGTTTTTTTTTTCCCCATAAAAATAGAATAGAAAGGGGAAAAGTGGCAGTTTGGGAGCTCACAGTGTTTTTTTTTCCCCAAAATTATTCAAACAGAGCATGGATAAGAGGAGTCTGGGGGCTCACTGAGGGTTTTTCCCCCCAAAAAATAGAACTGAGTGGGGAGAAGATGTTTTTTTCCCCCAAAATTTAAAACAGAAATGGGAAAAAGTGACAGGCTGGGAGCTTGCAGTGTTGTTTTCCCCCAAAAAATAAAATAGTAAGGGGAAAAGGGGCACTTTGGGGGCTCACTGAGGGTTTTTTCCCCCAAAATTAAAACAGAGTGGGAACAATTTGGGCTTTTTTCCCCCCAAAATTCAAATAGAAATGGGAAAAAGTGACAGTTTGGGGGCTTGCAGTGCTTTTCCCCCCCTAAAAAAATAAAATAGAAAGGGGAAAAGTGACAGTTTAGGGACTTGCAGTGGTTTTTCCCCCAAAAAAAATCCAACAGGGGGTTACAAATCACGATTTCGCAGCCCTGAGAGCGATTTCAACCCTAAAAATGACGTTTTTTGAGGAAAAAAGGGCACCTTTCATCTCGAGCACGGCGTGGTCGGGGACGTCCTTGCCCTCCTCGTCCGTCCTCTTGATGGTGCGGTCGCGCAGGTCCTCGTCCGTGGGGCAGATGACGATGGCCTTGCGCTGGAAGCCCTCGAAGGGACGCATTTTTCGCCGCTGGGCCGAGCCGTAAACGTTGGTCTGGGGGGGCGAGGGGGGGGGAAAGGGCGTTATTTGGGAGCTGGGGGGGTTTTTTGGGGGTTGGGAGGGGGATTTGGGGCTCGGGAGGGGGTTTTGGGGGATTGGGGAGGGTTGTTTGGAAATTGGGAGGGTTAAATGGGAGTCAGGAGGGTTTTGGGGGTTTGGAGGGGGATTTGGGGCTCGGGAGGGGGGTTTTAGGGGATTGGGGAGGGTTGTTTGGGACTCAGGAAGGTTTTGGGGGCATTTGGGGGGGTTAAATGGGAGTCAGGAGGGTTTTTTGGGGGGACTTGGGGGTTATTTGGGACTCAGGAGGGTTTGGGGGGGTTATATGGGAGTCAGGAGGGTTATTTGGGGTTTGGGGGGGGCTTGGGAAGATTATTTGGGACTTGGAAGAGTTTTTGGGAGTCAGAAGGGTTTTCTGGGGGGAGTTGGGGGGGCTATTTGGGATTTGGGGGGGTATTTGGGACTCAGGAGGGTTTTGGGGGGGGTTATATGGGAGTCAGGAGGGTTATTTGGGGTTTGAGAAGATTATTTGGGACTCGGAAGAGTTTTTTGGGCATCAGGAGGGTTTTTGGGGGGAGTTGGGGGGGTTATTTGGGATTTGGGGGGGGTATTTGGGACTCGGGAGGGGCTTTTTGGGGATTGGGAAGAGCCGTTTGGGAAAAAAAAACCTCAAGCAGCTCGTCGGGGAGCTCAAAAACCGAGCAGGGAAAGGATTTGGGGTCGTGACACCCCCGGGGGGGGGTCCTGGTGGCCTTGTGCCCCCCGGGGGGGGGTCCCGGTGGTTGTGTGTCCCCCCCCCAAACCTGGTCGAGGATGTAGTTGCGCCTCTTGCGGGCGGCGATCTGGATGAGGCGGTTGAGGCACTGCGTGGCCTGCTGGATCAGCACGTCCCAGCGCCCCGCGTAGTTGCGCTGCCGCCGCAGCCCCATCACCTGGAAATAGAGACGCTCAGGGCGTGCCATATCGCGATAGGGGAGCCGGTATCGCGATACGGGAGCCGGTATCGCAAGGAGGGACCCATGGTGTCGCGACAGGGGAGCTGGCGTCGCGATAAGGTACCCAGTGTTGTGATGAAGGACCCATGGTGTCGCGACAAGGGATCTGGTGTCGCAATGAGGGCATTGCGGTGTAGTGATGAGGGACCCAGCATTGCGACAAGGGATCTGTGGTATCATGACAAGGACCCCAGCGTCATGACAAGGGACCCGGTATCACGACGAGGGACCTGGCATCGGGACAAGGGACCTGGTGTTGTGATGAAAGACCCGTGGCGTCGCAACAAGGACCCCGGTGTCGCGATGAGGGACCCAGCATCACGACAAAGGACCCTGGTATCGCGACAAGCAGGGACTGCATTGTGTCATGATGAGCAGGGACCATGTGGTATGTTGCAATGAAGGATCCATGGTGTTGTGATGAGCAAGGACTGTATCATGTCACGACAAGGGACCCACAGTATCGTGATAAACAGGGACCATATCGTGTCACGATGAGGGACCCACGGTGTCACAACAAGTAGGGACTGTATTGCATCACGATGAGGGACCACGTGGCATGTCGCGACAAGGACCCATGGTGTTGTGACCAAGGATCCCTGGCATGTCGCGACCAGGAACCCTGGTATGTCATGACCAGGGACTGCGTGGCATGTTGCGACCAGGGACCCCAGTGTGTCACGACAAGGGACCGTGTCACATCACGGGACCCACAGTGACATTATAAGCAGAGACCCGTGGCATGTCGCGACCAGGGACCCCAGTGCTATCGCGACAAAGGACCCACAGCAGCAGTGCGACGAGGGACAACACGGCACGTCACAACCAGGAACCCCAGCAGCATCACGATGAGGACCCGCGGCGTCGCGACAAAGACCCTGGCGTCACGACGAGGACCCTGCTGTCGCGACGAGGACCCCGCTGTCGCGACGAGCCGCCCCCTTACCCTCATCTTGTCCATGATGGCGTTGGTGCCCAGGATGTTGTACTTCTTGGAGGGGTTGGCGGCCGCGTGCTTGACGGCCCACGTCGTCTTGCCGGCGGCGGGCAGCCCGACCATCATCAGGATCTACCGGAAGCCAACGGGGAGCCCGTCAAGACTGGAAGAGCCCTTCCACAAAACCAAAGAGTTTTCCCCCAAAACCGAGAGCCCCTCCCCGAAACCGGGAGCCCACGCACCTCGCACTCGGCTTTGCTTTTAGGCCCCAAGGTGCCGCGGACGCGCTCGGCCACGGGGAGGTGTTGGATGAAGGTGAAGCCGGGGGGGACGGCGAAGTAGGTGGCGTCGCGTTGGCCAAAGTTGAACTCGATGGCGCAGTTCTTCACCAGGACGTGGGGGAAGAGGGCGCGGCCGCCCAGCGCCTCCTTCCGCACGCGGTACGCCACCCCCAGCCACTTGCCGTTCTTCATGAAGGACATCTCCACCTCCTCCCCGCACTCAAAATCCTGCCCAAAACGGGGAGAAAACGCCGGGTGAAGCCCACCCCCCCCCCCACCCCGGGAGGAGATTTTGGGGTCAGGAACACCCCCCCCTAACGTGGCGGAGCAGGGAACTCACCACGAGGCAGGCGATGACGTCGTTTTCGGCGAAGGTTTCCCCGTAATTCTCGAATTTGCAGTTGGTCGATTTTTTGCCGGTGCCGCCGTAGCCGTAGGAGAAAGGTTCCTCGCCTGGCCCGGCGCGGAGAAACCAAGGTGAGCAGAAAAAAAAGCAGTAAAAAAAGCTTTTCTGCCCCAAAAATAGCCTTTCTGCCACAAAAAATAGCCTTTCTGCCCCCCAAAATAGCCTTTCCGCCCAAAAAAAAAGCCCTTGTGCGCCCCAAAAACAATCTTTCTGCCCCAAAAGAAGCCTTTCTGCCCCCCAAAAAAAGCCTTTCTGTCCCCGAAAAAAGCCTTTCTGCCCAAAAAAAAAGCCTTTCTGCTCCAAAAAAAGCTTTTCTGCCCCCAAAAAAGCCTTTCTGCCCCAAAAAATAGCCTTTCTGCTCCAAAAAAATAGCCTTTCTGCTCCAAAAAAGAGCTTTTCTGCTCCAAAAAAGAGCCTTTCTGCTCCAAAAAAGAGCCTTTCTGGCCCCCCAAAAAAGTCCTTCTGCTCCAAAAAAAGCCTTTCTGCCCTCCAAAAAAAGCCTTTCTGCCCAAATAAAAAGCCTTTCTGCCCCAAAAAAAGCCTTTCCGCCCCAAAAAACCATCACTTTCAGCACCTCTTACCCAGCTGGGTGCTGCAGGAGTCCAGCGACCACCCCACCCGCACCACGTGGGGGTCGGGCTCGGTGGCCGGGAGGTGCTTGACGGAGATTTCCTCGTTAACCTGAAAAGGGAGCCAAATTAGGAGTTTTTTGGGGTTGTTTTGGGGCATTTTTGGGGCCGTCGTGACTCGTCGGGGGGAGCTCACCTTCATCTCGTAGCAGACCCGGCCCTGCCGCGCGCCGTAGGTGGCGCGGGCGCCCGACCAGAGGTAGGCGAAGCCCTCGATGGTGAGGGGGTAACCGCTGTAACGATCCCGGGCCACTTTGAAGTGCAGGTCGCAGTTATCTTGGGGTGAAAAAAGCCGATTTCGGCCAATTTACATCACCGCGGGGAGGAGAAACGACCCCACGGGGGTCACCCCGCTCATTTTTGGGGCACTCACAAGTGTCGACGGCCACCAGCGTGTCGTCAAAATCCTCCTCCTCATCCTCCGCCGGCGGCTGCGGCGAGCGGCCCCTGAGGGGGAGGCAGCGCTCAGCACCCCCCCCAAAATTTAAATTTTTGGGTCTCAAACCCTTTTTTTTTTGAGGTTCTCACCTCTTCTCCTCGCGGTGCTCGTAGTAACCCCGACCCCGTTGCTCCTCGTAGGGCCGCTTACGGGGTTGCTGCTGCTGCGTTCGGGGCTGCGAGGGGTCGGGGGCGCCGTAGCCGCCGGGGGGAGCGCCGAAAGCAGGGCCGGGGGTCCCAAAACCGGCCGGGGGGGGCGGGGGGGGGGGGCGCGCTGTAGGCTGGGGGGGCGTAACCGCTGGGGGGGGGCGCGCTGTAAGTCGGGGGGGGGTTGTAGCCGGCCGGAGGGGGGTTGTAGCCCGGAGCCGGGGGGTTGTAGCCGGTCGGGGGGGCGCCGTAAGCCGGGGGGGCGGCGTAAGCCGTCGGGGGGGGGGGCGGTGGCGGGCCGTAAGAGGCGGGGGGGGCGTTGTAGGTGGGTGGGGGGGGGGGCAGGCTGTAATTGGGGGCCGGGGGGTTGTAGCCGGGGGGGGGCACGTTGTAAGGGGGAGCGGGGTCTTCGGGTTTGGCGTCCGGCTTCAGCTCTGCGGGAGAAATTAGAGGGGGGGGGAGTTGGGACGGAGGGGAAGGAACCCCCCCGGAACCCCCCCCGGTAAAAAAAAAGCACCCGGGGGGGTACTGGGAGGAAAAAGGGTCCCTACCTGGGTGCAGGGTGGGGTGTTCGTGGTCCAAGGGCCGCCTGTCGTAGCCCGTTTCGTTGTCGGGTTTGGGGGCGCCGTGCTCGTAGGGCTGGTAGCCCTGCGGCTCGCTGGGGGGGCCGTTGTTGTCGATGCCGTCTGGCGTTTGGGGGAGAAAAGAGGGAAATCGGGGAAATTAAATCGAGGGTTAGTGGGTTTGTTCGGTGGGTGGATGGGGCGGAAAGGGGGATGGGGGATGGGGCAGCCCGGGGTCCCGCAAATTAACGGGGGCGCGGCTGGGGGCTACCGGGGGTGGGCTGGGGGCTACCAGGAGCTACTGGGGACAAGCTGAGGGCTACTGGGGGCTACCAGGGACAGGCCAGGGGCTACCAGGGATGAGCCAGGGGCTACTGGGGGCTACCGGGGACAGGCTGGGGGCTACTGGGGACAGGCCAGGGGCTACCAGGGATAAACCAGGGGTTACCAGGGGCTACTGGGGACAGGCTGGGGGCTACTGGGGACAGGCTGGGGGCTACCAGGGGATGCCCGAGGGCTACCGGGGGCTCCTGGGACAGGCTGGGAGCTACCAGCAAAGGCCCGGGGGCTACTGGGGGCTACCGGGGACAGGCTGGGGGCTACCGGGGGCTACCGAAGACAGGCAGGGGGCTACCCGCGAAGGCCCTGGGGCTACAGGCTACGGGCCGGGGGCTACCGTTGACAGAGCAGGGACTAGCGGGCAACGGCTGGGGGCTACCGGGCAACGGCCGGGGGCTACCGGGGATAATGGGGGCTACCGGTGAAGACCCGGGGGGCTACTACGCCACGGAGAGGGGGCTACCGAGGACGTCCAGGGGCTACCGAGGCAGGCCCGGGGGCTACAGGCCAGGGGCTACCGGGGATAGGCCGGGGGCTACCGGGGATAGGCCGGGGGCTACCGGGGGCTACCGGTGAAGGCCCGGGGGGCTACTACGCCACGGAGAGGGGGCTACCGAGTAACCAGGGGCTACCGAGGCAGGCTCGGGGGCTCCCGGGGGGTCCCGGTGCGGGCCCTTACAGTGTCCGTCAGGGGCCTGGTCCCCGCCGGGCCCCCTCCGGGCCTCCTCCGCCTCCAGGGCCGCCTGCAGCCGCTCCGCCAGCTCGGCTTTGAGGCCGCGGGTGTCGAGGCCGCGCCTCCCCAGCTCCTCCTTCAGCTCGTTGACCCGCAGCCGCCTCACGTCCATGGCGCCGCCGCCGCTTCAGCGCCGCCGCCGCCCGGCCATGGAGGCGCCGCGGCTGGGACGGCTCAAAATGGCCGCCACCGCCCTCCTCCCCTCCCCGGCCCGCGCCGCCCTGTAAGGCGCGCGGCTATTGGCCCGCCGCCGGCCCGCCGCTTGTAACGCGCCGCTCCATTGGTTGTTAAGGGGAGGAGGGGAGGGGCCCGCCTGCTCGCCGAGATCCCGCTCAGCGCCGCTTTGCAAAGAGGGCGCTGATTGGGTGGGAGAGGGAGAGGTGCTGTAATGAGGGTGCTCATTGGGCAGCGGGGGAGGTTTTCTCCGCCCCCCGCCGCGCGGAGGTCGGCCCCCCCGGAGGCGTGGTGACGAGCGGGGATTGACACCACGAGGGGGCGGGCGCAAGCAGCCTCTCGGCCAATAGCAGCGAGAGCGGCGCCGCGCCCCGCCTGCGTTTCTATTGGGTGCTTTCCCCGCCTGTCAGCTCGGGGGCGGGCCCGCTGGGGAAACGCGCACTTTCCATTGGCTGGTCTCTCACGGAGGGCGGGGCGTAAGGAGCGCGCCTCTGATTGGCGGGCCCGGGGCCGCTGTTGCCGCCGCCCATTGGCGGAGCCGCGGGCGCTCGGGGCGGGCGCGCTGCCATTGGCCAAGCCCCGGCGGCGTCTGCGCGTGTTGCTGCCCCGCGCTGCCTAGCAACGGGAGCCGGCCTCCTATTGGCTGGCGGGCTGGCAGCGCCGCGCTCCTATTGGCTGAGCCCCAGGCCTGAAGCCCCTCAGTCCCCAAAAAGCACCCAAATCCCCCCGAATTCACCCCAAAATCCGCCCTGTGACGTAACCACGCCCAGCCACGGCCCCTGCGTCCCTTTTTTGTCCCCAGAGTCCCCAAATCCCCCGCGCGCCGTGTCCCAAAGCCCTGTAATAAAACCACAATGCCTCACGACCCCAAAAAGTCCCGGTTTTGCCCCAAAATTCACGCCCCCCCCCCCCCAAAAAAAAAAACCTCGCAGCCGGTGGCAGCATAAGGGGGTTTTATGGGGGGGGAGGGGGGGGAAACGCACGTGGGGACCCCCCAGGTCCGGCCCCGAGGGGACCCCAATTTGGGGAGGGGGCCCCGGGGCCGAGTAAAGTGCAGGGGGGGGCTGGGGGGGGGCTGCTGGCCTTGGGGGGGGGCTTGGGGGGGGCTGGGGGGGGTCCAAGCCCTTTGGAGGGGGCCCTGGGGGGCTTCTGGCCTTCTGGGGGGGGCTGGGGGGGCCCTGGGGGGTCCCAGCCCTTTTTTGTGGGGGGTTCCCAGCCCTTCTGGGGGGGCCCTGGAAGGGCTGGGGGGGGGCTTCTGGCCTTTTCGGGGGCCCGGGGGGGTCCCAGCCCTTTTTGGGGGGGGGTCCCAGCCCTTTGGAGGAGGCCCTGGGGGGGCTTGGGGGGGTCCCAGCCCTTTTTGGGGGAGCCCTGGGGGGTCCAGCCCTTTGGGGGGGCCCCCTCGTACCTGGGGGGGCCCCTGGGGGGCTTTGGGGGGGGGCTTCTGCCTTCGGGGGGGTCCCTTGGGGGTCCCAGCCCTTTGGGGGGGGCCCTGGGGGGGTCCCCTCGTACCTGGGGGGGGGGCCCTTGGCCCCAAGGTGGGGGGGGGGGTCGCCCTGGCAGTGAGGCAGCTGGGGGGGGCGGGGGGGGGGGTCCCAAAATAGGGGTTCCCCCCCCCAAAAAAAAAAAAACCCTTCAAGCCCCCTCCTCGGAGGCAGCGCAGGGGGCGTGGGCGTCCCCCGTGGGGGGGGGGCCCGGTTTCGGGAGGTGGGGGGGGCAAACCACGTAACGCCCGCGCCCCCCCCCGCCTCTTCGGCCTGGGGGGGGTCGGGGGGGGTCCGGGGGGGCCCCGTTTTTCCCGCTGGGGGGGTGCTGGGGGTTCGTCTTGACCCCCCCCCCCGCCCCCCCCCCCCTTCTTCCATGTTGACGTAAAGGGGGTCGGGGGGGGCTGGGGGGGGGGGCAGCCCCCGCAGGGCGTCCCCAGGGCCCCCCCAATTCCTCGAAGCTCGGCCGCTCGCGGGGGTCGGCGGCCCAGCAGCGCCGCATCAGCTCGTACCTGGGGGGGGGGCACAAAAATTTGGGGGGGGGGGGGGGCGTACGATAATTTGAGGGGAGGGGGCAGGAGGTTTGGGGGGGTGAGGTTTTGGGGAGAGGGGGGCCGGGGGGGTGGGGTTGAGGGGGGTTTGGGGGGGGGGCGAGGGGGTTGGGGACCTGGGGGGGGGGGCTAGGGGGGGTCTGGGGGGGGGGCTTGGGGGGTCCCAAGTGGGTTGGGGGGGTCTGGGGGGGTTCTAGGGAGGTTTAAGGGGGTCTCAAGGGGGGTGGGGGGCTGGGGGGGCTTCTGGGGGGGGGGGTAGGGGGGTCCCAAGGGGGTTGGGGGGGGTCTGGGGGGGTTCTGGGGGGACCTTGGAGGGCTTGGGGGGGGGTCCCAAGGGGGTTGGGGACCCGGTGGGGGGGCTGGGGGGGTTCTGGGGGGGCTTGGGGGGGTCCCAAGGGGGTTGGGGCTGGGGGGGACTGGGGGTCTTGGGGGGGGTCCAGAGGTCTGGGGGGGGGATCCCAAAGGGATCGGGGTGGGGTTGGGGGGATCCCATTGGGGTTGGGGGGGTCCCACGGGGCTGGGGGGGCTTTGGGGGTCCAGGTTTTTTTTTGGGGGGGTCCTGGTGGTCTTGGGGGGGGGTCCCAGATATTTTGAGGGGGGGGTCACAGAGGTCTTGGGGATCCAAAGGGATCGGGGTGCGGGATTGGGGGGGATCCCATTGGGGTTGAGGGGATCCCATGGGGTTGGGGGGGTCCCACGGGGCTGGGGGCAGGTGGGGAATTTTGGGGGGGGGGTCGAGGGGTGGGGGGGGGGTCCTGATTTTTTTGGGGGGGGGGGTCCCAGAGGTCTTGGGGAGGATCCCAAAGGGATCGGGGTGTGGGGACTGGGGGGATCCCATTGGTATTGGGGGGATCCCATGTGTTTGGGGGGATCCCATGGGGTTGGGGGGGGGTCCCACGGGGCTGGGGGTGGGGGTGGGATTTTGGGGGTGGGGGGGGGGGGGGGGGGGGGTCCGGACTCACAGGCGGGTGGGGCAGAGGGGGGGGGGGTCGCAGGCGGTGGCCCTGGCGCAGGAAGTCGTAGATCTCGCTGTTCTCCACCCCCGGGTACGGGGTCTGGCCCCGCGTGGCGATCTCCCACATCGTCACCCCGAACGACCACTGGGGGGGCAGCGGGGGGGGTTGGGGGGGGCTGGGATCCACCCGGGAATCCCCTCCCATTGGGTGGGATCCGCCTGACGCCCCCCCCTATTGGTTGGGAGCTGGGATTTGCCTGGGAAGCCCTCCTATTGGGTGGGATCTGCCCGGGAACCCCTCCTATTGGGTGGGATCTGCCCGAGAATCCCCTCCCATTGGCTGGGATCCACCCGGGAACCTCCTCCCATTGGGTGGGATCCGCCTGAAGCCCCCTCCTATTGGCTGGGAGCTGGGATTTGCCCGGGAAGCCCTCCTATTGGGTGGGATCTACCTGAGGAACCCACCCCATTGGCTGGGATCTGCCTGGGAACCTCCTCCTATTGGTTGGGATCCACCTGGGAACCCGTCCCATTGGTTGGAGCTGGGATCCAACCCAGGAGGTCCTGGAGGGGTCCTGGGGGGTCCTGGGGGGGTCCCGGGGGTTCCGGGCGGTCCTGGGGGGTCCTGGGTTTTCCTGGGGGTTTGGGAGGGTCCTGGGGGTCCCGGGGGGTTTGGGGGGGTCCTGGGGGTCCCGGGGGGGACTGAGGGGGTCTGGGGGGTCCCGGGGGGGTCCGGGGGGGACTGAGGGGTCTGGGTTTTCTGGGGGGCCCTGGGGGTTCCAGGTGGTCCTGGGGAGTCCTGGGTTTTCCTGGGGGTTTGGGGGGGGTCCTGGGGGTCCCGGGGGGGACTGAGGGGGTCTGGGGGGTCCCGGGGGGGGGGGTGTCCCCTCACCACGTCGCTCCTTGGTGGTGTAGACGCGGTCGGCCAGGCTCTCGAGGGCCACCCACTTGACGGGGACGGGGGCGACGCGGCCCTGCCGGTAGTACTGCCCCCCCCCCATCTGCTTCGACAGCCCGAAGTCGGCCACGCACACCCGCAGCCGCTCGTCCAGCCTGGGGGGGGGGGCACCGCCACGCCGTCACCGTCACCGTGTCACCGTGACACCGTGTCACCGTGTCACTGTCACCATGACACCGTCACCGTGTCACCGTCACCACGTCACTGTGTCACCGTCACCCGTGACACTGTCATGGTGTCACCGTCACCATGTCACCATGACACCGTCACCGCGTCACCGTGACACGTCACGGTGTCACCGTCACCATGTCACCGTGACACCGTCACCATGTCACCATCACCATGTCACTGTCACTGTCACTGTGTCACCGTCACCATGTGACGTCACCCCCCATACCCCCAATATCCCCCAGTGTCCCCAATATCCCCCAATGCCCCCAATGTCCCCAATACCCCCCAATGTCCCCCAAATGTCTCCGATGTCCCCAATGCCCCCCATATCCCCCAATACCCCCCAATGTCCCCCAATATCCCCCAATACCCCCAACACCCCCAATGTCCCCAATGTCCCCAACACCCCCAATGTCCTCAACACCCCCAACACCCCCAACACC
>NW_028136645.1:415000-424939 GCF_965140915.1 Aythya marila | reverse complement strand
GGTCTCCGTTGGGTTTTGTTGTGTTTCCATTAGGTTTTCTGGTGGTTGGGAGTGGATTGTACATTTAGGAGAACATCAGGTAGGTATAAGGGTTATTTGGGGGTTAAATCACGTTTTTTTCTTCTGATCTTTTTCGCTTTTGGGGTGTTTTTGAGGTATTTTGGCGTTTCCTTTGCGTTTCGCTGAGTTCCTAATGGTTTTTCTGGTGGTTGGGAGTGGACTTTGGGATTTGGAGAACATCAGGGAAGTTTAGGGGGACTTTTTGGGTGGATCTATGGCTTTTGGGGTTTTCTTTCGTTTTTTTGTGTTGATGCAGTTCTTTTTTGGGGTGTTTTTGAGGTGTTTTGTGGTCTCCGTTGGGTTTTGTTGGGTTTTCCGTGGTCATGGTGGTGGAAAAGTGTAAATTGTGTGTTTTGGAGAACATCAGGTAGGTTTAGGGGGACTTTTGTGTGGATCTATGGTATTTGGGGTTTTCTTCTGTTTTTTGGGGTGATGCAGTTCTTTTTTGGGGTGTTTTTGACGTGTTTTGTGGTCTCCGTTGGGTTTTGTTGGGTTTTCCGTGCTCATCGTGGTGGAAAATTGTAAATTGTGAGTTTTGGAGAACATCAGGTAGGTTTAGTTTGGTTTTGGGGTGGATCCATGATTTTGGGGGATTTTCTTTCGGTTTTGGAGGAGATGCCGTTCTTGTTTGGAGTGTTTTTGACATGTTTTGGGGTCTCCGTTTGGTTTTAGTTGGGTTCTTGTTGGTCATCATGGTGGAAAATTGTGGATTGTTTGTTTTGGAGAACTTCAGGTATGTTTACGGGACTTTTGGGGTGGATTCATGGTATTTAGGCTTTTCTTCTGTTTTTTGGGTGATGCAGTTCTTTTTTAGCGTGTTTTTGACGTGTTTTGGGGTCTCCGTTGGGTTTTATTGCGTTTCCATTGGGTTTTCTGGTTGTTTTGAGTGGATTGTACATTTGGGAGAACATCAGGTAGGTTTAAGGGTTATTTGGGGGTTAAATCACGTTTTTTCTTCTTTTCCGTTTCGCTTTTGTGGTGTTTTTGAGGTGTTTTGGCGTTTCTGTTGCGTTTTGTTGAGTTCCTAATGGTTTTTCTGGTGGTTGGGAGTGGATTTTGGGATTTGGAGAACATCAGGTAGGTTTCGGGGGACTTTTTGGGTGGATCGATTGCTTTTGGGGTTTTCTTTCGTTTTTTTGTGTTGATCCCATTCTTGTTTGGGGTGTTTTTATCGTGTTTTGGGGTCTCCGTTGGGTTTCGTTGGGTTTTCCATTGTCATCGTGGTGGGAAAGTGTAGATTGTTGGTTTTGGAGAACTTCAGGTAGGTTTAGGGGACTTTTGGGGTTGCTTCAAGGTATTTGGGGTTTTCTTCTGTTTTTTTTTGCGTGATGCAGTTCTTTTTTGGTGTGTTTTTGACGTGTTTTGGGTTCTCCGTTTGGTTTTAGTTGGGTTCTTGTTGGTCATCATGGTGGAAAAGTGTAAATTGTGTGTTTTGGAGAACATCAGGTAGGTTTAGGGTTGTTTTGGGGTGGATCTATGGTATTTGGGGTTTTCTTTCGTTTTTTGTGTTGATCCTATTCTTTTTTGGGGTGAATCTATGGTTTTGGGGGATTTCTTCTGTTTCTTATGGTTTTCTTCTGTTTTTTTTGGTGTGATGCAGTTCTTTTTGGGGGTGTTTTTGACGTGTTTTGTGGTCTTCATTGGGTTTCGTTGGGTTTTCCGTGGTCATCATGGAGGAACAGGTTAAATTGTGGGTTTTGGAGAACATCAGGTAGGTTTAGGGTGGTTTTGGGGTGGATCCATGGTTTTGGGGGATTTTTTCCAGATTTGGGGGTGATGCCGTTCTTGTTTGGGGTGATTTTGACGTGGTTTGGGGTCTCCGTTGTGTTTTGCTGGGTTTTCTGTGGTCATGATGGTGGAAAAGTGTAAATTGTGGGTTTTGGAGAACATCAGGTAGGTTTAGGGTGGTTATGGGGTGGATCTATGTTATTTGGGGATTTTCTTCCAGTTTTGGAGAACATCAGGTAGGTTTAGGGGGTCATTTGGGGTGGATTCATGGTGTATGGGGTTTTCTTCTGTTTTTTAGGGTGATGCAGTTCTTTTCTGGGGTGTTTTTGACGTGTTTTGTGGTCTCCTTTGGGTTTCGTTGGGTTTTCCGTGGTCATCATGGAGGAACAGGTTAAATTGTGGGTTTTGGAGAACATCAGGTAGGTTTACGGTGGTTTTGGGGTTGATCCATGGTTTTGGGGGATTTTTTTCCAGATTTGGGAGTGATGCCGTTCTTGTTTGGGGTGATTTTGATGTGTTTTGGGGTCTCCGTTGGGTTTCGTTGGGTTTTCTGTGGTCATGGTGGTGGAAAATTGTAAATTGCGGATTTTGGAGAACTTCAGGTAGGTTTACGGTGGTTTAGGGGTGGATCTATGGTATTTGGGGATTTTCTTCCAGTTTTGGGTGTAATCCCGTTTTTTTGGGGGGGTGTTTTTGACGTGTTTTGGTGTCTCCGTTGGGATTTAGTTTGCTTCTCGTTGGTCATCATGGTGGAAAATGGTAAATTGTGGGTTTTGGTGAACATCAGGTAGGTTCAGGGGGATTTTTGGTGTGGATCTATGGCTTTTGGGGTTTTCTTTCTTTTTTGGGGTTGAACCAGTTCTTTTTTGGGGTGTTTTTGACGTTTTTGGGTTCTCCGTTGGGTTTTGTTGGGTTCTCGTTGGTCGTTAAGGTAAATGGGAGTGGATTGTGGGTTTTGAAGAAGATCAAGTGAGTTTAGGGTTGTTTTGGGAGGACATTCATAGTTTTGGTTTTTTTTTTCTTCTGATCCAGTTATTTTGGGGTGGTTTTGACGTGTTTTGTGGTCTCCGTTGGGTTTTGTTGGGTTTCCATTGGGTTTTCTGGTGGTTGGGAATGGATTGTACATTTAGGAGAACATCAGGTAGGTTAAAGGGTTTTTGGGGGGTTAAATCATGTTTTTTCTTCTGATCCGGTTCCCTTTTGGGGTGTTTTTGAGGTGTTTTTGGGGTTTCCGTTGTGTTTCGTTGAGTTCCTAATGGGTTTTATGGTGGTAGGGAGTGGACATAGTGATTTGGAGAACATCAGGTAGTTTTAGGGTGTTTTGGGTATTGGATCTGTGCTTTTTGGAATTTTCTTCCAGTTTTGTAGGTGATACCGTTCTTGTTTGGGGTGATTTTGACGTGTTTTTGGGGTCTCCGTTGGGTTTCGTTTGGTTTTCCGTTGTCATCATGGTGGAAAAGTGTAAATTGTGGGTTTTGGAGAATATCATGTAGGTTTAGGGTGTTTTTGCGGTGGATCTATGGTTTTGGGGTTTTCTTCTGTTTTTGGTGGTTATCCCGGACTTGTTTGGGTTGTTTTTGACATGTTTTGATGTCTCTGTTGGGTTTTGTTGGGTTTCCATTGGGTTTTCTGGTGGTTGGGAGTGGATTGTACATTTAGGAGAACGTCAGGTAGGTTTAAGTGTTTTTTTGGTGTTAAATCACGTTTTTTCTTCTGATCCGGTTCGCTTTTGGGGTGTTTTTGACGTGTTTATGGCTATGCGTTGCCACTCCTTCTCCTCCCAGATATAGGACGAGCAGTCGGTAATAGTCTGTCGGTTTAACCAAGCTGGGAAGTCTCCTTGTGATGTCCTAACCCAGGCCCCAGGAAGGCAGCGGATTTCCCTTAGAGGAGGGTCCCTTCTACATATTGGACCCTCTGTTCCGCTGATTGATAAATCACCCACAACTGAAACTCACCTTTTCTTCCTGCTGCCTGTGGTCACTATACGGGGGGGTTGGCTTTTCCAACCCTGCCAATATCTCTGGTGGAGAGGGATTGTAGCCTTTTCCATCCATCGATTGCCTTTCGGCCTCCAGGGCCTTATACCTGTTGCGCAGGTCTACCTGATAGTGTGATATGGGTGAGATTTTGGTAAAATTGCAAACACAAACATTAGAGTGATTACTGGTACCTACCACAGCATTATCTACGACTATAGAATCACAATGACTTCTCATGCAAACACAACCTTTCCCAATATATACAAGGACAGTTTCAAGGGTTTCATTAGGATGTATCTCAAGGTGGCAAATATTTTGCTCAGTCTCAAGACAAATGTCCTGGGATCCCAGCGTGTTACTTTCACAGATGGAACGTTTTTGTTCACACACAATACATGCATTTACATCAATTGTTTGCCACTTTCCTCCCTTTTGATGGGCCCATACTTTATGCCCTTTAGGATAAAGTATAGTTCCATTATGATTGAGTCCTAATGCAATGATTGGCTATACATTGTATACGGTGGCATTACTTATAGTAAGTATAAAGGCAACAATTTGATCATTTTCTGCATAAAGGGTAAACTTGACTAATTGCCACCATGCTTGAAAATCTTTTTCAAATTCTGAAGCATTATCCCAAATAAATTTTCGAATTTCAGTGGGCAAAGTTCCTCCTTCACCCTCTCTAATAATAGCTGCTGCTACAGATTGTATACATAACTGCGTTAGGATACAGCTCCAAGCAAGGGAGGTATTGCCTTGGCTTTTTCCAAGGACATGTACAATTAATTGATGATATAGAAGCCATTCCTTTGCTAAAGACAATAAAGATGATTTTTATTAGATGGTCTAGTTACTATAGTCAGAAACTAAACCTACCCCTAACCTAAAACTAACCCAACCCTAACCCTAACCCTAACCCTAAACCTAACGGCTGCCCGCAGATCTAAACCTAATGCTCAAACCCTAACCCTACCCCTAACCCTAACCTAACCCTACGCGGAACACTAACGCTAAACCTAACCCTAACCCTTACCCTAAACCTAACCCTAACATAACACTAACCCTAACCCTAAACCTAATCATAAAGGCTGAGAGCAGATCTAACCCTAACCCTCTAACACTAACCCCAACCCTATCCCTAAACCTAACATAACACTAACCCTAACACAAACCAGAACACAAACCCGAACCCAAACCCTAACAATAACCATAACCCTAACCCTAACCCTAATCCTAACCAAACCTTAATCCTAATCCTAACCGTAACCCTAACCCTAACCGTAAAAGAACCCTAACCCTAACCCTAACTCTAACCATAGCGCTAAACCTAATCCTAACCCTAACACAAACTCTACCCCTAACCATAACTCTAACGGCTGCCCGCAGATTTAAGCCTAACAATCTATACCTAACGCTAAGTCGATCCCTAACCCTAACCCTAATCCCAACAGAACCCTAACCCTTACCATAACCCTAACCCTAACAATAACACTAATCCTAACCGTAACCCTAACCCTAACCCTAACCCTAACCATAACCTACCACAAACCCTAATCCTAAACCTAACCCTAACACTAACCCAACCTTAACCCTAAAACTAACCTAAATGTAACCCTAACCCTAACCCTAAACCTAACACTAACTCTAACCCTAACGCTAAGAGAACACTAACACTAAACCTAACCCTACACTAATGTAACTCAAACCCTAACCCTAACAATAACCCTAACCCTAACCCTAACAAACCCTTAACCCTAACCCTAAACCTATACCTAAGCCTAACGCTAATGCTAACCCTAACCCTAACGCTAACCCTAACCCTAACCCTAACCATAACCCTAACCATAACCCTAACCTTAACCCTTACAGATCCCTAACTCTAACCCAAATCCGAACCATAACCACAACCCTAACCCTAACACTAACCTAACCCGAAACTTGACCCTAACCCTAACCATGACACTAATCCTAAACCTAACCCTAAATCTAAGCTTAACCGTAAACCTAACCCTACCCCTAACACTAACACTAACCCTAACCATAACTGTAAACCTAACCCTAACAAAACACTAAACCTAACCCTGAACGTAACCCTAAACAAAACGGTAACCATAACCCTAACCCAAACCTGAAACCTAACAGAACCCTAACCCTAACGGTAACCCAAAGCGTATCCCTAAATCTAACCGTAACACTAACCCTAACGTAAACCCTAACCCTAAACCTAACCCTAACCCTAACCCTAACGCTAACCCTAACGCTAAACCTAACCCTAATCCTAACCTTAACCCTAACACTAACCCTAACCCTAACCGTAACCCTAACCCTAACCCTAAACATAACCCTTAACCTAAACCTAACCCTAACCCTAACCCTAACAGAAACCTAACCCTAAAAGTAACCCTAAACGTATCCATAACCCTAACAACAACCCTAACCATAACCCTAAAAATAACCCTAACCCTAAATCTTACCCTAACCCTAACCCTAACCCTGACACTAATCCCAACAGAACCCTTACCCTTGCCATAACACTAACCCTAACCTTAACACTAAACCTTAGCATAACCCTAACCCTAACCCTCACGCTAACCATAACCTAACCCTAATTCTACTCCTAACCCTAAGCCTAACCCTAACGCTAACCTAACCCTACCCCTAACCCTACCATAACCTAAACGTAACCCTAACCCTAACACTAAACCTAACCCTAACCATAACGTAATACTAACCCTAACCCTAAACCTAATGCTAATCTAACCCTAACCCTAAACCTACCCTAACCTCACTCTAAACCAAACCCTACCCCAAACCTAACCATAACCCTAACCCTAAACGTAAACCTTACCATAAACCTAACCTAAACCTAACCCTAACTCTTACTCTAACCTTAACCCTAACCCTAACATAACACTAACCGTGACCCTAACCATAACCCTAACCTTAACCCTAACAAAACCCTAACCCTACCCTAACACTATACCTAAGCCATAATGCTAATGCTAACCCTAATCCTAACGCTAAAACTAACCCTAACCCTAACATTAACCCTAACCCTAACCCTAACCCTAACACTAACACTAACCTAAACCTAAACATAACCCTAACCCTAACCCTAACCCTAACCCTAACCATTACCCTAATCCTAACCCTAACCCTAAACCTAATCGTAACCATAACCCTAACCGTTACCCTAACCCTAGCCCTAAACCTAACCCTAACCCTAACCCTAACCCTAACCCTAACCCTAACCCTAACCATAATCCTTAACCTAACCCTAACCCTAATATAAACTTAACCTTAAATCTCAACCTAAACCTAAACCTAACCCTAGCCGTAACCCTAACCCTAACCCTAAATCTTTCCCTAACCCTAACCCTAACCCTAAACCTAACAATAACCCTAATCTTAACCCTAAAAAAAAACAACACCTAAAACTAAACCTGACCCTAAACATAACCCTAAACCTAATCCTAACGCTAAACCTAAACCAAACCCTAACCCTAACCGTAACCCTAACTCTAAACCTAAGAGAAAACTAACGCTAACCCTAACCCTAACCCTAACCCTAACGCTAACCCTAACCCTAACCCTAACCCTAACCCTAACTCTAACCCTAAGAGAACACTAACGCTAACCCTAACCCTAACCCTAACCCGAACCCTAACCTTAACCCTTACCCTAACCCTAACCCTAACCCTAAGAGATCACTAAACCTAACAATAACCCTAACCCTAAGAGAACACTAACCATAACCCTCACCCTAAGCCTAACATTAACCGTAACCGTAACCATAACCCTAACCGTGACCCTAAACCTAACCCTAACCCTAACCCTAAGAGAATACTAAACCTAACCCTAACCCTAAGAGAACACTAACCCTAACCCTAACCCTAACCCTAACTCTAACCCTAACCCTAACCCTAACCCTAACCCTAAGAGAACACTAACCCTAACCCTAACCGTAACCCTAAACTTAACACTAACCCTAACCCTATCCCGAACCCTAATCCTAACCCTAACCCTAAGAGAACCCTAACCATAACCCTAACCCTAAACCTAACCCTAACCCTAATCCTAACCCTAACCCTAACCCTAACCCTAACCCTAACCCTAACCGTATCCCTAACCCTAACCCTAAGAGAACACTAACCCTAACCCTAACCCTAAAACTAAGAGAACCCTAACCCTAACCCTAAGAGAACACTAACCCTAACCCTAACCCTAACCCTAAGAGAACCCTAACCCTAACCCTAACCCTAACCGTAACCCTAAACCTAACCCTAACCCTAACCCTAACCCTAACGCTTACCCTAACTCTAACCCTAAGAGAACACTAACCCTCACCCTAACACTAACCCTAACCTTAAACCTAACCCTAACCCTAACCCTAACCCTAACCCTAACCCTAACGCTAACCCTAACCCTAACCCTACCCCTAACCCTAACCCTAACCCTAACCCTACGCGTAAGAGAACACTAACCCTAACGCTAACACTAACGCTAACCCTAACCCTAACCCTAACGCTAACCCTAACCCTAACCCTAACCCTAACCCTAAAGCTAACTCTAACCCTAAGAGAACAATAACACTAACCCTAACCATAACCGTAACCCTAACCCTAAGAGAACCCTAACCGTAACCATAAGAGAACACTAACCCTAACCTTTACCCTAACCCTAACCCTAACCCTTACCCTAAACCTAACCCTAAACCTAACTCTAACCCTAACCCTAAGAGAACACTAACCCTAACCCTAACCCTAACCCTAGCCCTAACACTACCCCTAACGAAACCCTAACCCTAAACTTAACGCTAACCCTCACAATACCCTAACCCTTACCATAACCCTAACCCTTACTCTAACCCTAACCCTAACCCTAACACATCCAAAACCATAACCGTAACAATAAATGTATCACAAACTCTACACCTAACCGTAAACTTAAACCTAACCCTAACCCTTACCCTAACCCTAACCCTAACCCTGACCCTAACATAAACCTAACCCTAATCCTAAGCCTAAACCTAATCCGAAACCTAAATTTAACGCTAACCCTAACCCTAAACCTAATCGTAACCATAACCCTAACTGTAACCCTAACACTAGCCCTAAACCTAACCCTAACCCTAACCCTAACCCTAAACCTAACCCTAACCCTAACCCTAATCCTTAACCTAACCCTAACCCTAATATAAACTTAACCTTAAATCAAAACCGAAACCTAAACCTAACCCTAGCCGTAACCCTAACCCTAACCCTAAATCTTTCCCTAACCCTAACCCTAACCCTAACCTTAAACCTAACAATAACCCTAATCTTAATCCTAAAAAAAAAACAAAACCTAAAACTAAACCTGACCCTAAACATAACCCTAAACCTAATCCTAACGCTAAACCTAAACCAACCCCTAACCCTAACCGTAACCCTAACTCTAACCCTAAGAGAACACTAACGCTAACCCTAACCCTAACCCTAACCCTAACCCTAACCCTAACCCTAACCCTAACCCTAACCCTAACCCTAACCCTAACCCTAACCCTAACCCTAACCCTAACTCTAACCCTAAGAGAACACTAACGCTAACCCGAACCCTAACCCTAACCCGAACACTAACCCTAAACCTAACCCTAACCCTAACCCTAACCCTAACCCTAACCCTAACCCTAACCCTAACCCTAACCCAAACCCTAACCCAAACCCTAACACTAACACTAACCCAAACCCAAACCCTAACCCTAACCCTAACCCTAACCCTAACCCTAACCCTAACCGTAACCCTAACCCTAACCCTAACCCTAACCCTAACCCTACCACTAACCCTAACCCTAACCCTTAACCTAACCCTAACCCTAACCCTAACCCTAAGAAAACCCTAAACCTAACCATAAGAGAACCCTAACCCTAACCCTAACCCTAACCCTAACCCTAACCCTAAACCTAACCCTAAACGTATCCCTAACCCTAACCCTAAGAGAACACTAACCCTGACCCTAACCCTAACCCTAAGAGAACCCTAAACCTAACCCTAAACCTAACCCTAACCCTAACCCTAACCCTAACCCTAACCATAACTCTAAACCTAACCCTAATCCTAACCCTAACCCTAAGAGAACACTAACCCTAACCCTCACCCTAACCCTAACACTAACCCTAACCCT
>NW_028136645.1:385000-392500 GCF_965140915.1 Aythya marila | reverse complement strand
ACCCTAACCCTAAGAGAACACTAACCCTAACCCTAAACCTAACCCTAAGAGAACCCTAACCCTAACCGTAACCCTAACCCTAACCCTAAACCTAACCCTAACCCTAACCCTAACCCTAACCCTAACCCTAACCCTAACCCTAACGCTTAACCTAACTCTAACCCTAAGAGAACACTAACCCTAACCCTAACTCTAACCCTAACCCTAAACGTAACCGTAACCCTAACCATAACCCTAACCCTAATCCTAACTTTAAGAGAACACTAGCCCTAACCCTAACCCTAACCCTAACCCTACGCGTAAGAGAACACTAACCCTAACGCTAACTTTAACGATAACCCTAACCCTAACCCTAACCCTAACCCTAACCCTAACCCTAACCCTAACCCTAACCCTAACCCTAACCCTAACCCTAACCCTAACCCTAACCCTAACTCTACGCGTAAGAGAACACTAACCCTAACGCTAACACTAACGCTAACCCTAAACCTAACACTAACGCTAACCCTAACCCTAACCCTAACCCTAACCCTAACACTAACCCTAAACTTAACCCTAACCCTAACCCTAACACTAACCCTAACCCTAACCATAAGAGAACACTAACCCTAACCCTAAACCTAAACCTTAACCTAACCCTAATCCTAACCCTAACCCTAAGAGAAAACTAACCCTAACCCTACCCTAACCATAACCCTAACCTTAACCCTAACACTAACCCTAACCCTAACCCTAACCCTAAGCCTAACCCTAACCCTAAACCTAACCCTAAACCTAACCCTAACCCTTACCCTAACCCTAACCCTAACCCTAAGAGAACACTAATCCTAACCCTAAACCTAACCCTAACCCTAACCCTAACCCTAACCCTAACACTAAGAGAACACTAACCCTAACCCTAACCCTAACCCTAACCCTACGCGTAAGAGAACACTAACCCTAACGCTATCTTTAACCCTAACCCTAACCCTAACCCTAACCGTAACCCTAACCCTAACCCTAACCCTACGCGTAAGAGAACACTAACCCTAACGCTAACACTAACGCTAACCCTAAACCTAACCCTAACGCTAACCCTAACCCTAACACTAACCCTAACCCTAACCCTAACCCTAACCCTAACACTAAACCTAACCCTAACCCTAAGCCTAACCATAAACCTAACCCTAACCCTAACCCTAACCCTAACGCTTACCCTAACTCTTACCCTAAGAGAACACTAACCCTAACCCTAACCCTAACCCTAACCCTAACCCTAAGCCTAACCCTAACCGTAACCGTAACCCTAACGCTAACCCTAACCCTAACCCTAACCCTAAGAGAACACTAAACCTAACCCTAACCCTAACCCTAACCCTACGCGTAAGAGAACACTAAACCAACGCTAACACTAACGCTAACCCTAACCGTAACCCTAACGCTAACCCTAACCCTAACCCTAAACCTAACCCTAACCCTAACCCTAACTCTAACACTAAGAGAACAATAACGCTAACCCTAACACTAACCCTAACCCTAACCCTAAGAGAACCCTAACCCTAACCATAAGAGAACACTAACCCTAACACTAACCCTAACCCTAACCCTAAACCTAACCCTAACCCTAACCCTAAGAGAACACTAACCCTAACCCTAACCCTAACCCTAACCCTAACCCTAACCCTAACCCTAACCCTAACCCTAAGAGAACCCTAACCCTAACCCTAACCATAACGCTAACCTTAACCCTTACCCTAACCCTAACCCTAACCATAAGAGATCACTAACCCTAACCCTAACCCTAACCATAAGAGAACACTAACCCTAACACTAACCCTAACCCTAACCCTAAACCTAACCCTAACCCTAACCCTAAGAGAACACTAACCCTAACCCTAACCCTAACCCTAACCCTAACCCTAACCCTAACCCTAACCCTAACCCTAAGAGAACCCTAACCCTAACCCTAACCATAACGCTAACCTTAACCCTTACCCTAACCCTAACCCTAACCATAAGAGATCACTAACCCTAACCCTAACCCTAACCCTAAGAGAACACTAATCCTAACCCTAACCCTAACCCTAACCCTAACCCTAACCCTAACCCTAACCCTAACCCTAACCCTAATCCTTACCCTAACCCAAACCCTTACCCTAACCCTTAAACTAACCCTAACCCTAAGAGAACACTAACAATAACCCTAAACCTAACCCTTACCCTAACCGTTATTTTAACCCTAACCGTAAGAGAATACTAACCCTTACCCTCACCCTAACCATAAGCCTAAGCTTAACCCTAACCCTAACCCTAACCCTAACCCTAAACCTTACCCTAACCCTAACCCTAACCCTAACCTTAACCCTAACCCTAACCCTAACCCTAACCTTAACCCTAACCCTAACCCTAACCCTAACCCTAACCCTAACCCTAACCCTAACACTAACACAAACCCTAAGAAAACACTAACCCTTTCCCTAACCCTAACCGTAACCGTAACCCTAACCCTAACCTTAAGAGAACACTAACCCTAACCCTAACCGTAACCCTATCCCTTACCCTAACCCTAACCCTAAGAGAACACTAACCCTAAACCTAACCCTAACCCTAACCGTAACCCTAACCCTAACCCTACCCCTAACCCTAACCCTATCCCTAAGCCTAACCCTAAGAGAACACTAACCCTACCTCTAACCCTAACCCTAAGAGAACCCTTACCCTAAACCTAAGAGAACACTAACCCTAACCCTAACCCTAACCCTAAGAGAACACTAACCCTAACCCTAACCCTAACCCTAAGAGAACCCTAACCCTAACCCTAAGAGAACACTAACCCTAACCCTAAACCTAACCCTAAGAGAACCCTAACCCTAACCGTAACCCTAACCCTAACCCTAAACCTAACCCTAACCCTAACCCTAACCCTAACCCTAACCCTAACCCTAACCCTAACGCTTACCCTAACTCTAACCCTAAGAGAACACTAACCCTAACCCTAACTCTAACCCTAACCCTAAACGTAACCGTAACCCTAACCATAACCCTAACCCTAATCCTAACTTTAAGAGAACACTAGCCCTAACCCTAACCCTAACCCTAACCCTACGCGTAAGAGAACACTAACCCTAACGCTAACTTTAACGATAACCCTAACCCTAACCCTAACCCTAACCCTAACCCTAACCCTAACCCTAACCCTAACCCTAACCCTAACCCTAACTCTACGAGTAAGAGAACACTAACCCTAACGCTAACACTAACGCTAACCCTAAACCTAACACTAACGCTAACCCTAACCCTAACCCTAACCCTAACCCTAACACTAACCCTAAACTTAACCCTAACCCTAACCCTAACACTAACCCTAACCCTAACCATAAGAGAACACTAACCCTAACCCTAAACCTAAACCTTAACCTAACCCTAATCCTAACCCTAACCCTAAGAGAAAACTAACCCTAACCCTACCCTAACCATAACCCTAACCTTAACCCTAACACTAACCCTAACCCTAACCCTAACCCTAAGCCTAACCCTAACCCTAAACCTAACCCTAAACCTAACCCTAACCCTGACCCTAACCCTAACCCTAACCCTAAGAGAACACTAATCCTAACCCTAAACCTAACCCTAACCCTAACCCTAACCCTAACCCTAACACTAAGAGAACACTAACCCTAACCCTAACCCTAACCCTAACCCTACGCGTAAGAGAACACTAACCCTAACGCTATCTTTAACGCTAACCCTAACCCTAACCCTAACCGTAACCCTAACCCTAACCCTAACCCTACGCGTAAGAGAACACTAACCCTAACGCTAACACTAACGCTAACCCTAAACCTAACCCTAACGCTAACCCTAACCCTAACACTAACCCTAACCCTAACCCTAACCCTAACCCTAACACTAAACCTAACCCTAACCCTAAGCCTAACCATAAACCTAACCCTAACCCTAACCCTAACCCTAACGCTTACCCTAACTCTTACCCTAAGAGAACACTAACCCTAACCCTAACCCTAACCCTAACCCTAAGCCTAACCCTAACCGTAACCGTAACCCTAACGCTAACCCTAACCCTAACCCTAACCCTAAGAGAACACTAAACCTAACCCTAACCCTAACCCTAACCCTACGCGTAAGAGAACACTAAACCAACGCTAACACTAACGCTAACCCTAACCGTAACCCTAACGCTAACCCTAACCCTAACCCTAAACCTAACCCTAACCCTAACCCTAACTCTAACACTAAGAGAACAATAACGCTAACCCTAACACTAACCCTAACCCTAACCCTAAGAGAACCCTAACCCTAACCATAAGAGAACACTAACCCTAACACTAACCCTAACCCTAACCCTAAACCTAACCCTAACCCTTACCCTAAGAGAACACTAACCCTAACCCTAACCCTAACCCTAACCCTAACCCTAACCCTAACCCTAACCCTAACCCTAACCCTAAGAGAACCCTAACCCTAACCCTAACCATAACGCTAACCTTAACCCTTACCCTAACCCTAACCCTAACCATAAGAGATCACTAACCCTAACCCTAACCCTAACCATAAGAGAACACTAACCCTAACACTAACCCTAACCCTAACCCTAAACCTAACCCTAACCCTAACCCTAAGAGAACACTAACCCTAACCCTAACCCTAACCCTAACCCTAACCCTAACCCTAACCCTAACCCTAACCCTAACCCTAAGAGAACACTAATCCTAACCCTAACCCTAACCCTAACCCTAACCCTAACCCTAACCCTAACCCTAATCCTTACCCTAACCCAAACCCTTACCCTAACCCTTAAACTAACACTAACCCTAACAGAACACTAACAATAACCCTAAACCTAACCCTTACCCTAACCGTTATTTTAACCCTAACCGTAAGAGAATACTAACCCTTACCCTCACCCTAACCATAAGCCTAAGCTTAACCCTAACCCTAACCCTAACCCTAACCCTAAACCTTACCCTAACCCTAACCCTAACCCTAACCTTAACCCTAACCCTAACCCTAACCCTAACCTTAACCCTAACCCTAACCCTAACCCTAACCCTAACCCTAACCCTAACCCTAACCCTAACACAAACCCTAAGAAAACACTAACCCTTTCCCTAACCCTAACCGTAACCGTAACCCTAACCCTAACCTTAAGAGAACACTAACCCTAACCCTAACCGTAACCCTATCCCTTACCCTAACCCTAACCCTAAGAGAACACTAACCCTAAACCTAACCCTAACCCTAACCGTAACCCTAACCCTAACCCTACCCCTAACCCTAACCCTATCCCTAAGCCTAACCCTAAGAGAACACTAACCCTACCTCTAACCCTAACCCTAAGAGAACCCTTACCCTAAACCTAAGAGAACACTAACCCTAACCCTAACCCTAACCCTAAGAGAACACTAACCCTAACCCTAACCCTAACCGTAACCCTAACCCTAACCCTAACCCTAACCTGTACCCTAACCCTAAACCTAACCCTAACCCTAACCCTTACCCTAACCCTAAAACTAACCCAAACCCTAACCATAAACCTAACCCGAATCCTAACCCTAACCCTAAGAGAACACTAAACCTAACCCTAACCCTAACCCTAACCCTAACCCTAACCCTTACCCTAAACCTAACCATAACCCTTAAACTAACCCTAACCCTAAGAGAACACTAACCCTAACCCTAAACCTAACCCTTACCCTAACCCTAATCCTAACCCTATCCATAAGAGAATACTAACCCTAACCCTCACCCTAACCATAACCCTAACCTTAACCCTAACCCTAACCCTAACCCGAACCCTAACCCTAACCCTAACACAAACCCTAAGAGAACACTAACCCTAACCCTAACCCTAACCGTAACCCTAACCCTAACCATATGAGAACACTAACCCTATCCCTAACCGTAACCCTAACCCTTACCCGAACCCTAACCCTAAGAGAACCCTAACCCTAAACCTAACCCTAAACCTAACCCTAACCCTAACCCTAACCCTAACCCTAAGCCTAACCCTAACCCTGACCCTAACCCTAACCCTAACCCTAACCCTAACCCTAACCTTAACCCTAACCCTAACCTTAACCCTCACCCTAACCCTAACCCTACGCGTAAGAGAACACTAACCTTAACGCTAACTTCATCGCTAACCCTAACCCTAACCCTAACCCTAACCCTAACGCTAAACCTAACCCTAACCCTAACCCTAACCCTAACCCTAACCCTAACCCTAACCCTAACTCTAACACTAAGAGAACAATAACGCTAACCCTAACACTAAACCTAACCCTAACCCTAAGAGAACCCTAACCCTAACCATAAGAGAACAATAACCCTAACCCTAACCCTAACACTAACCCTAACCCTAACACTAACCCTAACCCTAACAGTAACCCTAAGCCTAAGAGAACCCTAACCCTAGCCCTAACCCTAACCCTAACCCTAACCCTAACCCTAAGAGATCACTAACCCTAACCCGAACCCTAACCCTAAGAGAACACTAACCCTAACCCTAACCCTAACCCAAACCCTTACCCTAACCCTAACCCTAACCCTAACCCTAACCCTAACCCTAACCCTAACCCTTACCCTAACCCTAACCCTTACCCTAACCCTTAAACTAACTCTAACCCTAAGAGAACTCTAAACCCAACCCTAAACCTAACCCTTACCCTAACCCTAATCCTAACCCTAACCCTAAGAGAAAACTAACCCTAACCCTCACCCTAACCATAACCCTAACCTTAACCCTAACCCTAACCCTAACCCTAACCCTAACCCTAACCCTAAACCTAACCCTAACCCTAACCCTAACCCTAACCCTAACCCTAACCCTAACCCTAACCCTAACCCTAACACAAACCCTAAGAGAACACTAACCCTAACCCTAACCGTAACCCTAACCCTAACCATAAGAGAACACTAACCCTAACCCTAACCGTAACCCTAACCCTTACCCTAAGCCTAACCCTAAGAGAACCCTAACACTAAACCTAACCCTAACCCTAACCCTAACCCTAACCCTATCCCTAAGCCTAACCCTAAGAGTACACTAACCCTAACCCTAACCCTAACACTAAGAGAACCCTAACCCTAACCCTAAGAGAACACTAACCCTAACCCTAACCCTAACCCTAACCCTAACCCTAAGAGAACCCTAACCCTAACCCTAACCGTAACCCTAACCCTAACCGTAACCCTAACCCTAACCCTAAACCTAACCCTAACAATAACCCTAACCCTAACGCTTACCCTAACTCAAACCCTAAGAGAACACTAACCCTATCCCTAACCCTAAGCCTAACCCTAACCGTAACCGTAACCCTAACCCTAACCCTAACCCTAACCCTAACCCTAACCCTAAGAGAACACTAACCCTAACCCGAACCCAAACCCTAACCCTACGCGTAAGAGAACACTAACCCTAACGCTAACTTTAACGCTAACCCTAAACCTAACCCTAACCCTAACCCTAACCCTAACCCTAACCCTAACCCTAACCCTAAC